>NC_056750.1:506660907-506813407 GCF_019279795.1 Protopterus annectens
CCAGGGAGAAAAGCTCCAGGTATAGATCACATTCCAGACTGTAATACCATAGAGAATTTAGATTTGTAATACTATATACAAAAATACATTTGAACCACTAATACATAGATTCAAATATTTGCAGTTTCTGCAGAACCTTTGAAATTAGAGGAACAAGAGGATAGGCATACAGGAGACCCAGAGGCCAATAGCTGACTACAGCATCCCTTGGTGACTCCCCTGGAGGGGGGATCAGAGCAAAGTACCTGCTGCATTGTGGTTGGCTGGGGAGGCAAAGAGGTCACAGTAAGGCTGACCCCAATGGTCGAAAATCTGCTTCGCCACTGAGGGATTGAGGGACCTCTTGTGAGGACTCAAGATCGATCTGCTGAGCCTGTCGGCCAACACTCTGGAGTCCCCAGGTATATGCATTGCAAGGAAGTGCCCGGAGGACATCTCCCATTCCCACACTCTCATGGCCTCTCTGTACAGTGTGTAAGACCGTGTTCCTCCCTGTTCACTGACATGCCAGACCACAGCCATTTTATCTGTCTGAATTGCAATCGTCCCCTGAGGGAGGCAGTCCTGAAAGGTTTGCAACTATAGAACTGCTCTCATCGCTAAGATGTTTATGTGCAGCTTGGTCTCTATGAGGAGCCATGTGCCTTGGATGGTCTTCTCCTGGAAATGCCCCCCAACACAACAGGAAAGTGTCCATGGTCACTGTGGCCTTGGGTGGAGGGAGAGAAAAGGTCCTGCCTAGAGTGAGATCCTGAGAATGAAGACACCAAATAAGGTATTGTATGCACACAAAATTTGTCTGCTCTTTTTGGGACTGGCTCCACAGTGTCGGGCTCCTTCCAGGCCCTGCTGGCAATCATATCTACTAACTCATCAGCCGGGGGAGGGGGGGGGCCAGGAAGTAGAAGGGCCCATCCCGAAAGCCTTCAGAAACATGGACTCCTCCGAAGACAGGGGTTGGAGAGACTATCCCACCCTTCTGCTTCAACATTTCAAGGATGTTCCCAAAAGAGACATTGTCAGGTGGAGATCTTTGGGATTTGTCTCCTTCATTGAGGTCTGTGTCCTGGATGAGGTACTCCATGGGGGAGTCCAAGTGCCACCTATTGCACTTTCTCTTACAATGCAACTCCTCCGCAGGGGGGGGGGGCTCGGAAGAAGCAGGGACTCCCAGAGGGGAGGAAACCCCCTGAAGGCTCAAATGGGAGGGCTGACCCTGGACAGGATGGAAGGCCTCACCAGCCAAGGTAAAAGGGGACATGGAGGGACTGGGAGGTGCAATAGATGAAACTCCTGCCCTGGAGAAGGTCCTCTCTACCACCTGAAAAGCCAAAGGGCTGGAAGTGGTCCCGTCCCCCATGTCCAAGGAAGAAGTCCACCAGAGAGGAGGGATGAGTCCCAAAACAGCACCACAACCCCATGATGATACCAGTCCGGAGCTATCGAAGGTCGAAGTGCCAAGGGAAAGGGACTGGTCAGAAAAAATGGTACCAGATCCCACCCCCACGGACCCAGGGATGACCACTCTGGCACAGGGCACATTCTGGTCTGAAGGTGGAAGAACAGAACAAGCCAGGGACACTGACAAGGTCAAGAAAAGGGGGATAATCGGCTTCACCAGGATCTGACTGGTGGCATCCAGGTCCTGAGATTCCAAAGCCAACGAAGTTGGAAGAGTAGAATGAGAAAAAGGGAGGGGGAAGCCAGGAGCCCCAACTCTATTTGGGCCTTGTGGAAGATCATCATCCTGTCCATGTCCAATGGTGACAGACTCCTTGAAGACCTAGAGGAGAAGAGGAGTGAGTAGACTTAGGAGGAGACCTCACTGACTTGCTGTGGTGTTCCAGGGTTCAGTTCTGAGGCCTCAGAGCAGAGTGAACTGCCTGTCTAGAGGTAGAAGGAGCAGCTATCGCCTCCAGAACTATAATCTGCTCCAATGATCCTGTCGGATGCGAAGGCTGAGCCAACATAGCTATCAGATCTGACGAACTGGTCGGATCTGAGACTGGCCTAACCCTAGTTGGATCTGATGGCCTCTGATCGGGAGAAGCCCTGGATCTGGAAGATGGCTCTGCAGCTCTCGGTTATAAAGACCTCAGATCAGACAGTCGCTGTTTCTTAGAAGGAGCCGATGGCAAGGAAGAGGTCTTCCTCTTTGGGTCTGCAGAGGAAGCCTTTGAGGGGGTAACAAAGGGTCTTCCTGATTAAGACATTTCAAAAGGAGCTTGTTGTAGCACTCCGACAAGGTCCTGGGCTTAAATGAGTCACAAATGTCACATTCAGCCTCCAGGTGTTGGGTGCCAGACAATACAAGCACTCCTCGTGCGAGTCGGAATTGGGCATCTTCTGAGTGCATGAGGAGCATTTCTTGAAGCCTGAGTGCTTATCAGCCATAACGAAACTAAAGAAATAGACACACACACAATACCCTAACACCCAAAGCCCTAACGGCTAAGGGAAAAAAGGCACCAAAAACTATCACTAAGAACAAAGCTCACTAAAAGGCTAAACTAAGGGAAGGGAGGTACTACAAGAGGGAATACACACTATGAAACCCAATAAACGAAACTAACCAAACTAACTAGCCAAAATATTTAAGTAGAAAACACTTATCTGTAGCTAAAGCCAAGGAATTGTGTCTGCGCAGAAACACGGCAAATGAGATCTGGTGGTTAGAGAGCAGCAGAGCCTCGTGGGAGAGGAAAGAGCTAGAGCCTTGGATCCATCTGTAGTATATTGCTGGCTCAGATCTGATATCAGATCCTAGACCCTATGGTGAAGAATGATGACATGGATAACATAAGATAAATTGGTTACAAAGAGTCAAATATTTATATAATTGAGTGCCAACATGGTAGGTGTGACAGAATGAAATGAGTTGTTGACCTGAGAGCTTAAGATTGTTATGGGAGTGTTTAGTTTCAGATTTACTAGTGAAGATAGACATGATGCCTAAGCATTTTGAGAAGATAATTATGTTGAATGCAGTGAAACAATAACCAAACTTTAGCTAGCACAATCTTAAGTATATATCAGAGACAGATGGAGGTTGTGATATAGAGGTTTCATCCAAGTACAAAGCAGATGGATAGAAATATTAGAGTTTAAGGAAAGCTAGGAGAATTATGAAGAAAATAAGAAGTTATGTACCTACCATAACTTTCCATGTTAGTTGTCATCTCGCCTTCTTTCTTGCTGTTTGGGATCGGAGCCGATCCTCTGCTCCGACTCGGCCATCTTCAATAGCTCGAGAGCTGTTTACTGGCTCAAGGCTACCCCTTATCCCATGATGCTTAGCGACAGCTACCCAGATCTCATTTGAAATAGCTAATCCCAGACATAATATGAGAAAAAACAGTTAAGAAAAAACTCGTTGTTCCACGCATCCTAAAATCAAGAATATGTTAGGAAGACCTAGGCAGAAGAGTAACAATAAAGAATACTCAGCCAGTGAAGAAGGATTCCTCTCGATCCACTAGGATGGAGGAACGAAAGGAAGGACGCAAGAAAGAAGGCGAGATGAAGACAACTAACATGGAACGTTATGGTAGGTACATAACTTCTTAATGTTAAGTTGTCTATCTTGCCTTCATTCTTGCTGTTTGGGACAGCAACCCTAGCACCTAATATCCTGGGTGGCTAAGTGGAACAGACTCTTCCGAACAGTGGAACCAAAGTCGGCTCTGCTCCGGGAGACCATATCCACCTTGTAATGAGAAATAAAGGTATGAGGGTTTGCCCACGTGGCAGCTGCACAGATGGAATCCATGGGCAACCTAGACTGAAAAGCTACGGAGGTGGCTAATGCCCTAGTAGAATGACCTTTCGATTTAGTTGGTAACTCTTTATTCCGTAACTGGTAAATAAAAGTAATAGTGTGGGACAACCATCTGGATAAGGTCACCTTGGAAAGGCATAAGAAAGGAATAATTGGTCTGACTTTCTTATTTCTTTAGTTCTATGTAGGTAAAAGCGCAATTGTCTATGAACGTCCAATTGGTGAAGCTTGTACTCTGCCTTGTTGCTATGATTTGGGAAGAATACAGGGAGATCTATAGATTGATTTAAATTATTTTCTGAGCAGACTTTAGGAAGAAATGAAGGATTAGTCCTCAGAGCAACTCTGTCCTTGTGAAACACCTGGTAGGGAGGACGAACACATAGTGCTTGAAGTTCTGAGACATGCCTAGCTGAAGTGATAGCAACCAGAAAGAGTGTCTTCCAAGACAGAAACTTGATGGAGCAGGATGCTGCTGGTTCAAAAGGAGGCAGAATTAAGGAAGTTAGGACTAAATTCAGGTCCCAAGGAGGAGGGGGAATCTCTCTCACTGGAGGTCTAAAAAGAGATTATCCTCTCAAAAAAGCTTTACTGAGCTTATGAGACATGATGTTAGAATTTGTCAAACCGATATGAAAATTAGAAATGGCCGCTAATTGTACCCTAATCTTAGCGGAAGCGGCCCTGGAGTAAAAAAGTTGTGCTAGGAATTTCAGAATTTCGTGGACTGGGACTGAGAAGGGATCAACATTCCTAGACTCTGCCCAACAAAAAAAAAAAACGTTTCCATTTGCTAGCATAAGTTTATCTTGTTGTGGACTTATGAGAGGAAACAATAATCTCACGGACTGCTGGGGAAATGCTGAGAAGCCTGGCTAAGTTTGGAAGTGGAGCAACCAAGCTGTGAGCTGGAGAGTTTGGAGGGATTGATGCAACCCGCCTGATTGATGAATCAGGAGATCTGTTATTGGGTCCAGAGTCCAGGGCTGATCGAGAAGGTAAGGGTGCAGGAATGGGAACCATATCTGTTGAAGCCAGTAGGGGGGCAATGAGGATCATTTTGCAACCCAACGATTTTGCTTTCTGTATGAGTTTCGGTATCAGGGGAAACAGAGGAAAGGCATAAAGAAGTCCCTGAGGCCAATCGTGGACTAGAGCATCTCTGGGTATGTGACCTGGAGGTGAAAGAAGGGAGAAGTAGTTGCTGCATTTGCTGTTGAAAGGGGTGGCAAAAAGATCTCAGCAACACTGTCCCCATTTGCGGAAGATAAGATCCACAACTTCCTGATTCAGAGACCACTCGTGAGGCATGAGGATAGCTCTGCTGAGCCTGTCCGCTATGACGTTGGATCTCCCAGGGATGTGCGTCGCAATCAGAAAACGTTGGGAGGAAATCGTCCACTGCCAAAGTCTGAGTGCTTCTCGACACAGGGGGTAGGATCTGGTTCCGCCCTGCTTGTTGATGTACCACACCACTGACATGTTGTCTCTTTGAATTGCAATGGTCCCGAAGGAAGAGAGTCTTGAAGGGCTTGCAATGCTAGGAGCATGGCTCTCATTTCTAGGACATTTATGTGCAGATGGTACTTGTGAGGTTGCCAAGTGCCTTGGACTGTTCTGCCCAGATAATGCCCCCCCCCCACCCTATCAGGGAGGCATCTGTAGTCACTGTGGCTACCGGAGGGGGCTGTATGAAAGGTCTGCCCTGAGTCACTAGTGGGGAGACCATTCACCAGGAAAGGTGCCTTTTGCATGCCTCCGTGATCAGGATCATGTGAGACATGGGTAGCTCCTGGAAAGACCACTGCATGAAAAGAAGCCACTGAGGAATTCTCATGTGGAAACGCGCTAATGGAAGAAGAATGGCAGCTGCCATGGAGCCCAGAGTTTGATGGACATACCTGACTTGGATCCTTTTGCTCTGCATTAGGATTTGCACTTGTTGATGAATTGTGGACACTCTTTCCAGTGGTAACCTTGCGAACATATCCCTTGTGTTTAATTCTGCTCCTATGTAAGTGATAGATTGACAGGGCAACAAGGCAGATTTTTCGAAATTTATTGTAATTCCTAGCTGGGTGCAAGATGTGATTGTATAATCCGTACTTGTAAGAACTGATGCCTGGTGGTAGCAGTGAGGAGCCAGTTGTCTAGATATGGCAACACCTGGAATCCTTGATGTCTCAGGTGAGCCATGACCACTGCCATACATTTGGTGAACACCCTGGGGGCTGTGGTGAGACCAAAGGGCAGAGCTCTGAACTGGTAATGACTGGCCCCCACCCGAAAGCGAAGAAATCTCCCGGAGCGTCTGTCCATCTTGATATGGAAGTACGCATCCTGAAGATCTATCGAGCACATCCAATTGTCCTGACCCAGGAAGGGTAGAATGGACTGTAGTGTGACCATCCGAAACCTTGTTCTTTGTACAGATTTGTTTAGTCTGCTGAGATCCAGAATCGGTCTCCAGTCCCATCTTCTTTGGTACCAAAAAGAACCTTGAGTAAGTTCCAGATCCGTGGTCTGCGGGGACTTCCTGAATGGCTCTTTTTTATAGCACTTTTGAAACTCTCTAACTTAAACGAGTTCTAAATAAAAGGGAAACTAAGAAGAACAAAGTACTTCAACAACACGTACAGAATAAAACTAAAAACAGTAAGATATCTAATAGTTTAAAGGGTCTAAGAGAAAATTGTACACAACAAATTGAAATATACAAGCCTGAGCCAGAAAACAACACACCTCGCAGCTGAAGCGGCAAACGAGATCTGGGTAGCTGTCGCTAGGCATCATGGGATAAAGGGGTAGCCTCGAGCCAGTAAACAGCTCTCGAGCTATTGAAGATGGCCAAGTCGGAGCCGAGGATCGGCTCCGATCCCAAACAGCAAGAATGAAGGCGAGATAGACAACTTAACATCAATGTTTAGAGAGACACTAAGAGATTTGATAGGAATGTTTTCATGGATAAGGGGTCAAAAGTAGATCTGAGCTTTAAGTAGGACAGTAGATGGTTATTCTGGTGAAGAGTAGGAGCACAGCCATTCCTTTCTGAGGTGGTCTTTTAGATAGAGTTTCAAGGATTGGTAAGAGGTAGCTGTTCTAATGAAAGTAAGGAGGGAATTCCACATTTTAGAGACAGAGTAGGAATAAAGGGGGTGTCCTGCTGGTTTGTTTGGTCTATAGATAGTAAGTTGGTTTTTGTCATTTGATCGAACAGGCCAACTGGACGAGTATTTTTGTGGGGTTGAATTTAGAGCAGTATACATGTCAAGATAGTTAGTGATCTTATATGCTGTGTGTAATTGAGTATACTTAAGGTTACTGGGTAGTTCTAATCAGTTAAGGGTTTTTAGTGCAGTACTGTATTGAGCACTAATATCAAATTTGGCAATGACATTTTTCCAGTTTTGGTATATTTGATTTTGACAGATTTGTAAGAATGGGGTAAGTTTTTGCTAGTGTGATTCTGACAGGGAGTGAGGAAGTTTCAAGCTCTGTAGAGTAGAACTAATTTTTGATAGTTTTTTATGGCATTATTGTATGTGGTAATCAAATCTAAGGGCATCATCCATCATCATTCCTAGCAGCTTAGTTTGAGAGGTTAGTTCAATACTGGCGCTATTGAGGAAACATATTTTGAAGTTGTTTTTTTCATGGGACTTTGATATAGGGAAAATAATAGTAGTTTACTTTTGTTAGGATTAATCATAAATTGATAATTCTGCAACATACCTATCAAGCTCTTACAGCAAGAAATCTGGACGAAGCCATGAATAAAAGTGGGACAAAGGCCCAAAAATAGGGAACATTTCTTTAAATACTGCTCTTACAAACTTAGAAAGTTGATAGAATAGCAGGTTTTGCATTATCATGAATTTTCTGAAGAGTATGAGCTCAAACTCAAATGGCTGCCATTATTTTCTAACTTCAGTCATTAATGATTTGCCACCAGTTTGCCAGAAAACCACAATTTTATGAAAAATGGACCAAAAATATGAGGCAGAAATCTGGACATTCTGCGAAAATCTGTACAGCTGAGAAGTATGTTTTGCAACCATTTTTCTGTAGCAATGAAGGATTTCAGAGTGATTTGTAGGTGAGTTGGATCATTTTATGAGCATGAGAGTGCTAAATCATCGGCATATTGTACAATGGAGGCATGCTGCTTGAATGTTTGGAGTGAGTTGGTAAGTATATTAAACAGTAAAGGTCTAAGGATTGAGCCTTGTGGGACATCTGTATTTACAGGGAGAAAGGAGGCTAGTGTTCTGCCATTTTACTAATTGGAATCTCTGAGATAGCTGTAAAACTAGTTTAAGATATATGCTATTAGGCCTAATGATGACATTTCTGTTAGTTTTGTGTGGCTAACAGTACTGAAGGCTTTTGACAGATCAAGGAATAATGCAGATACCAGTTTGTCACTATCCCTGGCTTTACTGACCGTTTCCATGAATGAGAGTAGAGCTGTATTAGTAATATGGGATGGTTGAGGTTAAAAGTTGTTCCTCTATAAAATACTGGCATAGGTTTACAACTGGTTTTAGCATGGGAACTTAAGCAGTTATGACCCCAACAGGAATCTGTATGACACTTGGTAGAGGGGCAGGTCATTTGGTCTATCACAGTAGTGGAAGGTAGTGAAAGCTGAGATCTTTTTGGTGAGGAACCACTGAGATATTTTGAATTGTTTTCAGTACTATGTGAAGTACATGCTAAGGGGGGGGGGGGGGGCACTGTATTACATAATGGACCTAATAAAGGATGAATACAGTAAGGCTGTAACAACTTTGGATCTTGAGCAGATACCACCAAGGATAAGTTGTACAAGGCAGAAGGATTTTACAACTACAGCTTGCAAGGTGGTCAAAGGAGAATCTGTCAGCAACATAGTTACTCAAGTACCTGATGACAGTGCCAGACTGAGATATCTGTATGGCAAGTGGCAGTGATACAAATGTTACCAGTACAAACTACTATGCTGAATTTCAGGGCACTGAGGGTGAGACCCAATTAACACACCTAGCTTTTGTACGGTGTTGTCCTTGCTGGAGAATTTGAATATTCGAATGGGATTTGGTAACTGTCCACATTTAGCAGTCATCATAATCAGACTTGGTTAGATATAGTCCACTGATATTAACATTAATGCTAGAGAAGTATATTGCATATCGAAGGGGAGGGGACCCAATTTAGTACCATGAGGGACATCACTGGTGCACCTTCCTTCCTAGAGTAAACAACTCTGACCTTAACAGTATGGCTTCTGTCAAAGACAATTAACTGTCCAGCAAATTACATGAGTTAATGTTGAATTGGGAGTATTTGTCAATAATCCCAGCATGGGAGATGGTGTCAGGGACCTAGTCAAGGTCCAGGTAGGCAGCGTGGACTGTATGCCAACTATCTGTGGCCTCCTTGCCTCTCTAACACTTTCCAAGAACTCAATTAGAATCAGAAAATGTGTTCCATCTCTTACAAAGCTACTCAGAGATATGTCACCTGTATTACTGTCAATTACTTCAACTATAGTCCAATCACTAGCCTTGCAAATAATACAAGTAAAACCAATAGGCCTGTAATTCTTAGGGTGAGTAGAGGACTAATTTCATGCAGCGGCACCACAACAGCTGTTCTCCATACCTTGGGAATGCAACCCATAGACAGCTTTAGGTCAAAGAGCTGATGGAGGAGTTTTGTGAGAAGGGACTTGATTCTTCCCAACAAATAATGCACATTTTTTTCTGCTGGGGTGTGGAAATTTCAGATATCAGCCTTGGACAAAGGGGAAACTTCTATTACCTGCAATACTACATAAGCTATTTTGTTAGGCACAGGCATGCTGTTATTGCAGTTACCTTTCCTCCTTGGGACTTTCATTTGTTCTTTTTTTCTGGCAAAGTACTCGCCCACTAGATAGCCATATGGAAATTCAGTCATCCAGTAAGTTGCTGCTCTTGTCCACATACATACTCTGTTTATGAGCAACATGGACATTTACAGGATACTTGGTAGATGCATAAGGTTGATAAGTTCTTAAGTATATACCAGGCATGCAGTCCAAAAGACTAATAAAAAGTCTAGCCAGCTAAACATGAGAAGAGTTAAGCTCCATTATTGAGGAGCATCATGCTATATACCTAATTTTTGGATCTATAAATTTCCCAGCTATTCATCCAGAATATTTTTGAAAGTAAGCTGAATGTTAAACTGCTTGGCATGCACTGGGTGCGTATTTAGTAAGTGATGTATTCCTTGGGAAATGAATCCACTGTATCATCATGTTATATTTCTTATCTTTGAAAATTATGGGTTTTGGTATGGGTGTTCATGGTGGTGTTGGTCCTGCATAGCTGTATGTGGAATGGTGGGATAAACAATGTACTACAGTACTCTCTGTGCTAAAAAATGGCATACAGTACAAGAAATGCACATATCAAAAAAGACTTTGAACCTTTCATATAAGGATTACCATGAATACCTGGTAGCAGTAAGACTTAAAGGGTGAAGAGCTCAACAGCAATTGTGCCTTGTAAGTAAATGTTATTATGAAAGCTTTGACCAAAGCTTCACACTTTACACCTTTTGTACCACAATATATCTGAGGTACTGTCAGCATGTTCCAGAAAGTGATTTATAAATCAAGGTAATTCTATTCACATGGAAGAGCACCAACAAGAGCACCGGGCCAGTTATGAGGCAATCAAATATGCAAGAAGCCCAAGTACATCAAAAGACATTGTTGAAAGGTGCAATGTGTGCCCTACAACTAACACTCAGTATATTGCATGATCACGGAGATGCATTTTTTTGAAAATGCATTATCAGGTATGGTGCCAACTGTATTTCCTTTTGATGGAGACAGAGAGGCATGAGATACAACATTGTAGCTACTGCCTCCTGTACTCCTTTTTAACCAGAAATCTTGCCTCATCTTAGATGGCCACCAGCAGAATTTAGATGGTTGTCATATGCAACACTGGCCACTTTAGGGCACTGCTGCTTGCTACCACCTTACCTACCAAAATCTTGAACATATTCTATTTTGAATTCCCATTTCCAATCTCTCCAGGTAAATGGGAGGTCTTCTAAAGGTGGAAGCTGAACTCATCCCACACAGCTGCATCAGCTAAACATTGCTGGTATACCATCTCTGCATATTTTGGTTTCCTACATCTGTCCAGTAATTACCCTTGCCAAGTGACGCAACCTAACAATAAGTGATGATTACATGACAACTGTACGCCTCTCCTGATCTGCCTGCCCACAGCATATGGCTTCACTTCTGATGACATGACTAAAAAGCCAGTAATCGACCTTTGATCCAATATGCTCTGCCACCACATACTCTAATAAGCATCCTTATGTTTTAACATGATTTTGTCTTGGGAGCATCAGACAAGCTGTTTACACTTGCCACGGTACTACTACCTATGTCCATCTGCTCATGCAATCCTTGAAGTCTTCTCCTTTAACTATAGGAGCAGTCGGTGTTGCATTATAATTCACTGTAGTGTATGTCTTTATGAAGGTAAAGTACTACAAATAACTTTTATGTGCATGTGCACAGATGGACAAGAATTTTTTTTTTTTTTTTGTATAACGACATTCTGTTGTGGTGACCCAACTATATCCTTCATTCTATTCTCCATTTTATTCCCTAAACCCATTAAAGCACAGCTTTCAGGATGTGGACTAGGAAGTCACCAAACTGGAAGTCATTAGGACCCAAGAAGAAATGGAGCCAATATCTACCACTAACATATTATTTTGTAATAGTTTAAATACTAATCAAGACAATTTCCATTATTTGAATAATATTTTGTTATACAATTGATTGCAGTGCTTTCTGCTAACTTAAAATCCTACCTCTCAACTGTCTAGATTTTCACAGAATGACCATATTTTTTGCCTCATATTTTTAGTCTGTTCCTCAAAATGTGTGATTTTCTGGCAAATCACTGAGCAATGATGTCACTAAACAATGATATATATTTAAGTGTTATACTTCATATCTTTCAGAAAATCTCTACCAACACAAATCCTGTTATTCCAGAAACTTTCTAAGTTTACAAGAATAATATTTAAAATTTGTCCCTATTTTGGGGCCTTTGTCCCCCCATTATCTCAGACTTTGTCCCGCTTTCCTGCACTAAGATGTTGAGAAATCTGCTTACAATATATATTTGCTAACAGAAACCTTCAAATTTAGGCAGTTTGGGAATGCAGACCAATAAAGACTACCAAATTACTCTGCATGCTTTTGATCCAGTAGCAAATGCACTTGTAGAAAATATAATTTGAAGTATCTCAATAAAAATGATTGGTTGTACTCTGTTACCATTATTTGCGTCTGCTATTGATTTACAGTGACCACACAGTCACCTACAATCATCCTAGGGAAATACGCTCATTTGCAAGTTATCTGTTGAAGCCGCCATAAAATTCTGTTGCTAATTTTCGTATCAGTCTTCACACACTGAAAAGTTGTTGGAATTTATGCCATTACATACATTTCAACATTTTATACTTACATGCCAAGTAAAATGTATATAATAATTGCAACATTTTCACAAAATGCTATAATATGTGGTAAAGAAAGATACAATAAGCATTTTTTTAAACAATTTAGTACAAACATAGTTTTGTCATTCTTGGCTACATGTTAGAGTTCAATAATCACCTGAAAACTTTTCAGTAGCAAAGAGAATTCTACAATAGGTGTGAAATGAGGTAAAATGTGTTTGTTCATTCTGATGAGACAGAGGAGACAGAGTTCTGTTCTGTATGACTGAGGGATTTCCTTACTCTCAGCGTTTATCCCGGAAAGGATTATAATTTCAGCACATTAGAAGTATTACAAAAGTCTTTACTGATGGGGCCTGCTTTTAACTTCCTAAAGGATTTTTGTTCCATTTGAGAACTCATAGTCAAATGGAAAAGTTGTGGTGCATCGGTTAGTGTTGTCGCCTCACAGCAAGAGGTTCCCTGGTTCGATTCTTGACTGGGGTGCCTTCTGTGCAGAGTCTGCATGTCCTCCCTGTGATCGTGTGGGTTTCCTCCGGGTGCTCCGGTTTCCTCCCACATCCCAAAGACATGCTTGTAGGTGGATTGGACACTCTAAATTGGCCCTAGGTGTGTGTGTGTGTGTGTGTGTGTGTGTGTGTGTGTGTGTGTGTGTGTGTGTGTGTGTGTGTGTGTGTGTGCCTTCTGTGGAAGGTTGAGTTCCGGGCTGGCAACTCGACACTGTAAAACTCCACTGCCAATCATGAGCAGACAGGTGATCCGCTGTGGCGACCCCTAACCGGGAAAAGCCAAAAGAAAAAGTCGTCAAATGGAAAAGTTGGAAGAGAGTTCTGTGCAGTCTGTTTCCATCCATTCATCCACAATCCTTTTTTCCCATTTTTGCATAAGGGGTTGGGGTGTCACTTCAACAGTGACAATCATGTAGAGCCAAGGTTTCACCACCACTTGGCTAGCCCTGCCACAGTAGTTCTTACACATCACACACTGGCACGCACATTCAAACTTATGGCCAATTTAGGGTGTCCAGTCCACCTACTGCATGTCTTTGGAATGTAGGAGGAAACCCACAACAACACAGGGAGGACAAGCAAATTCCACACAAAAGGCACTCCAGCCAGTAATTAAACCAAGGAATCTCTTGCCGTGGGGCGACAACACAATCTGCTGTGCCACTTTTTCTCCTATATTTAGAACAAAGCTGGCTGAGTTTTGTGAAATGAAGAATTATGAGTTTGGCCCCTTTTGAGGAATATATTAGGGATAATGACCAAGCTTTGTCCCATGAATACGGGGTAGGTCTTTGAGGGGGTCATTTCAAAAATATATCTGTTTTTGTAGAAGACTGCTGCAACATCACATCAGTGCAATTCACAACACTGCCTTGCCCTAAACTTACTCCAGTGGCTTGAATTCCCCCAACTTCTACTACTATCTTAACTTCAGATGCTACACTCTATTCTTTATAAAGCCTTCATCTTGTCCTGCTCTCTCTTCCTTCGTCTCTATCTATACTCCACCTCAGACTCTCAGCACCTCTAACCAGCAACTACTGCACATCTACCAACCTACAAAACTGCAGGCAAACTCCTATGTAAACACTCCATTGCCCAAGCTTGGACCAACTTCCAATAGATGTATGTTCCATCATCCACCCATCTCACTTTAAAGAAAAACTCAAACTTCATCTAATTAACTTCAAAACTTGCCCTTGTGAAGCCCTAACCTAGTGCCCCTCAATTATACCTCACTTACTCCCTTCCCTCTCATCTAAGTACTCCATTATTTTGGATTTGTACTAAAGATACTAAGTCAATACTGTTGGTCAAAATTCTTCTTGTATATATGTAAATATATATGTTTCACTGTAAAAAATTATGTGCATGCATTGCTATTCTATTTTTTTTACTTTCTTGTATAACAGAATTCTGTTACATTTTTGATTCTAAAGTTTGAATTTCTGTAATTTACGTGTTGGAGATTTTCTCCTCGGGTCTCCGCTGAAAATGGGCCTCAAGCCCAGCTGGACAAACCCGGTTAACAAATGTCAATAAATAAATAAATATCACAAGGTAATATAAAGGCACCACACAGCAGCTGAATATCACATGTATGCAAAACTATTACTTATGAGAGATTTTTTCTTGGACTGTGATGAATTACTGATTTCGATGTTGTATTGTGCAAGCACAGGAAGTTGCACAAATTACATGTTTAGTGTACTTTTGTTGCAGTTTTTTTCTTAAGAAATATAATATTCTGTAGTACTGGAATTTTTGCACTTTCCAAGTTTCCTATTTTAACAGTGCTTGGTTGGGCAGTTATTTCTGTACATGGGTAGGACTTCATAACTTTTGGGCTTACTTGTACACAGTTTATTTGCGTGTGTATGTGCGAGCACGTGCACCTACGACTGATGATTTGAAGTTAGTCTTCTCTCTTTTGTTGGTAGTGGACAGGAACATGGGTGCTACTAGCTACAGCTTCCTTAGGTGATATTCAGCATATTAAATCCACAGTGAGACACTCGAGACCTACTGCCAAAATGTAAAATCACCACTGTATAGAATTGGTCCCTATTAGCCTAGCTAGGCAGAGCTGCACAGTGATCAGTGGTGAGAATATTTAGGATCTCAAGATTTCTCACTTTACATAATAAAGAACAAGCTGGAGTCACAGACAATCAACGGAAGCAGCAGAAGACTGACATGTTGACTTGTTCTTGTGTTCTGCAGTTTGTATATAGAATTCCACATGCACGTCATTATTCATACATCAGTATGTACAGACAGTCTGAGTACATCTTGCAATGATGCAAGCAATTATAAATTTGTTACCTTGGTCTTTATTATCATGCCATCACACACCCATTTCTCCCATTGTTGTTTACTTCCTTTTTTCTTTACTGTGAATAACACTATTTGTATAGTGTGTGTGTGTGTGTTTTGAAGGGTGGGGACACACATTTGGAGAGTAGGTAAGTACTGTGTATGATATGCCACCCTCATCGGTCACATATTTTTTGTTTACCTTCTAGCAACTATGTTAACTGCTACAGTAAGACACCACTGCCAATCAGTATTATCATAAGATGATGATGATGTTTACAGATAACGTCTTATTTCTAAACAGCAATATTTTGTTGCCTGGTCTCACCAGTTGATGTAAATATGTATCTGTCAAGAGGTGTTGATAACATGTATGTGTGCTAGTAATTGAACGAGGGCAGATAAGTATGCTCTTGTGTAACCTTGGAGAGATGTGGTAAGAAATAATTTTTCTCATTTTTTTTGTCTGACAACCAATGTAAATTATTTGGACTTGAGCACCAGAATTTGTATTTTGTACAAAAACCTTTCTTAGCTTATTATACATGGCTCACTGGTACCATTTACTGTTTTGAAATTCTTGAGGTATTAGAAAAATGTACTAACCCTTCTACCTCTTTTCTCAACACTATATATCTCAATATGCAAAATGTTTTTAGAATAGCTTAATTGTGATTTCTGATGCAGACTCTGTACCTTATTTCTTCCCTTTTCAGAACTATCCATTTCCTGTTGTTGATACCAAGTTCTCCAGAAGTGCACTTATTTAGCAGTACAAGATGAGGATGGTGGCTGCAAATTGTACACATGAAAAAAAAAACGTATCTCCTATAAATCTTTTCCTCAGGTATTCTATTACTCATTTTCTATGCTGCTTTGCCACTGTGTTTGCTTTTCTTTATGGTATCAGACAATTTTTACCCCAAGTCAATTTTATTTGTGGTTTCACAACCTTTGGGCATGTATGAACTTCCTGGAATATTACTGTATAGATTATATTATACTGCATTGACAAATTTTACAGGAACATTTTCAACTTAATTTTTTTCTCTTTTTTTATTATTTGTTTCTCCCTGCTGCCTACCAACCACCAGCCCTCCTCACAACTGGGCAATTAGCCATTTATGTTCTTTCACCAGGGTGAGAACCAGCAAAGAGGGAGCATCATTCAGGCAGCCATCTGAGGCTTTGTGAAACCTAACAATCTTCCCCCTTGGTACCTGACCTGCGTGCTCGCATGTGTGAGTGCCCTACAGTCACCTCAGTTCTGGCAGATGTGCATGCTTCCATACATGCCCTCCTCAGGATGCAGTGTTCACTCAGAGGGATATTGATGAAGTAGCTTGGCAGGAGTTGAGTATATATCACTGTCGATACACAGCACTATTCTCTCCTATCTTGATGGTAAAGAGAGAATATCCACTCTTACCCAGGATGGAACAGCTGTATGCTAATGCTACTCACACCCCAGGCTCTTTCATGGCATGGACATCTATGTGGTTGAGTCACAGCTATAGAATCATGAGGCAATTGGGCCAGGTAGCCATTTACATCATGCCAGTACCTACCCTTAGACCAAATCTCCTTTTTCAAGGAGCATTAGGCCAATTAAGCTGTGGGTGAATTTATAAACAGCCATCCAATTGTTAAAGAAAGATATTGTATCACATCACTTGATCTGGAGTGAAAGTTTATCCCAGATAACTGATAGTTATTGCATGATGAATCCATCTCTCCCTACCGGAATTTATTTGCTGAAACAGATTCAGATTTCTGGTCCTAGTGTTTTGTTGGATGGTTTGATTTTTGGAGACATAAGAGGTCTTGGACTACTAGATTCCCAGTAGCTTAAAAAGCAATTCACACATCATCCATAGGAAATCTATAGATTACTAAATATGGGGACAGAGCCTCCAGACTCTCCTGGTAGCTCAGTTCTTTTAGGCCTATGATCTTTAAGAACCTTTGAGGTCTTTTCAACTGCTTGATATGTGAATTAGTTTATATAATGCATATACTAAAGGAGTAACTGCATTCTATGATGGGCCTGATCACTGCAGAATATAGAGGGGGAAAGGACTTCTTTGGCTCTACAGGAGATGCCCTTTGTGATCAGTTGGGCAAAACAGATGGATGTCCTAGCCACTGTTGATACATGAAGATTAAAGGAAAGGGAATCATCTACTCATGCTCCAAGAGCTCTCACAATATCTTCATTTTGGAATAGGGTGTTACCGACAGAGGGATTATTTTCAAATATGACAGTAATATATTGTTTAAGCATTTAGTTTTAGCCTTTTTTC
The DNA here is from genome assembly GCF_019279795.1 of Protopterus annectens. NCBI lineage: Eukaryota > Metazoa > Chordata > Ceratodontiformes > Protopteridae > Protopterus > Protopterus annectens. The sequence continues at coordinate 506,678,340 of NC_056750.1, forward strand.
TGAACACTTGACTTTTACCATGTGTAAGTTCAAGTTACAACTTCTGCATATTAGATGGAGACTTGAGAATGGCACCCAGTTTATAATAAGAAGTTATGTACTCACCATAACGTTCCATCTGAGTAGGTGGCTTCATTTGTCTGCAATCTGTGGGTCTTGGATCCGATATCGGATCCGAGCCGGCAACTTGTTTCATAGCTAATGGATCCGAGCTCCTAGCTCCTCCCCTCACCCATAATCCCCTGCCAACCCTCCATGACCTCAGATCAAGTTTGCCCCTCTATATGTACCCAAAAAGGGTATTCCAATAAAACAACTCAAATAGATCCACTGAAGGCCAGGGGGAAGGAGGGGGGGATGGTTGCAGACAAATGAAGCCACCTACTCAGATGGAACGTTATGGTGAGTACATAACTTCTTAATCAGAAGTAGGGACTTCATTTGTCAGCAAGCTGTGGGACAGAGTCCCCAGCTACCTGAATCTTGGGTGGCCATCATGGAAGGATATTGCGGAGCACCGCAGAGCCAAAGGATGCTCTCCCTCTAGAAATCACGTCCAGTTTGTAGTGGTTAATAAAGGTATGAGATGAGGCCCAAGTGGCTGCCGAACAAATATCATCCAATGGAACTCTAGATTTGAAGGCCGCAGAAGTAGAGATGGAACGAGTGGAATGTGCGCGAACTCCTTCAGGTGCGGGTCTCCCAGAAGCTTGGTACGCTAACAGGATACATTGGGAAATCCAGTGTGACAGGGAGATTTTTGATACTGCTTTCCCCAAATTAAATTTGGCAAAGGAAATGAACAGCTGGTCGGATTGCCTGTGACCAGCTGTTCTACGAGTATAAAAACGCAGCTGCCTATGAACATCTAACGAATGCAGCTTGTACTCTCCTTTATTCTGATATTTAGGAAAGAAGACCGGTAGATTTATGGATTGATTTATATTGGTTTCTGATGCTATTTTGGGAAGGAAGGAGGGATTGGTCCTGAGGTACACTCTGTCCGGATGAAAGATCAAGTAAGGAGGTTTCACAGAAAGAGCTTGAAGCTCTGAAACTCTTTTCGCTGAAGTAATGGCTACAAGGAATGCTGTTTTCCAGGACAAGTATTTGAGCTCCACTGAAGCAGCAGGTTCAAATGGTGGAGCAGTCAGGGCTTGAAGAACTAGTGAAAGATCCCAAGGGGGTTCGGTTTCTTTTATAGGGGTCTAAGCAAAAAGGTGCCCTTGAGAAAAGTTTTATACAATTTGGCCGACATCAAGGGCCCTGTGTCATGTCCCACATGGTAATGGGAGATGGCAGCCAATTGCACTTTGACAGTTGAGCAACTAGCGCCTTCCTGAAAAAGTTCAGTTAGGAATTCTAATATGGATGGAAGAGGAGCCGTAAAGGGATCTTGATTATGATGCTCCGCCCAGACGGAGAAACGTTTCCATTTACTGCGGTACACTTTCCTGGTGGAAGGTTTATGCGCTGCCACGAGGATGGCTTTGACTGGTGAAGAGATACCGGGAGTCCTAACTAGGAGTGGAACTGGAGCAACCAAGCCGTCAGCTTCAGACTGTCCAGATTTGGGGTCGGTAAGCCCGACGGATGGGAGATTAGATCCGGACTGGGATCCAGAATCCAAGGGGGATTCACTAGGTGAGACCACAGGTAAGGGAACCAAATTTGCCGAGGCCAGAATGGGGCAATGAGGATCATCCTGCTCCCCAACCGCGAGGCTTTCTGTAAGAGCTGCAGCATCAGGGGTAGAGGAGGATAGGCATAAAGTAGACCGGGCGGCCAAGCATGCACCAGAGCGTCTCTTGGGGTTTCCCCTGGAGGGGGGGGTGGAATCAGAGCGAAGAAATTGCCGTATTTGATGTTTGAGGGAGAGGCAAAAAGATCGCAGCAGGGTTGCCCCCATATTGTGAATATCTGCTTTGCTACTAGTGGGTTGAGAGACCACTCGTAAGGGGTAAGAAGGGTGCGGCTGAGTTTGTCCGCTAGGATGTTGGCCCGCCCCGGAATGTGCGTTGCAATCAGAAAGCGGTTGGTGGAAATCGCCCATTCCCACACTCTCATGGCTTCGCGGCATAGAGGTTAAGACCTGGTTCCCCCCTGTTTGTTGATGTACCAGACAACCGACATGTTGTCCGACTGAATTGCAATCGTTCCTACGGGGAGGAGATTCTGAAGTGCTTGCAACGCGTACAGCACCGCTCTCATCTCCAGAATGTTGATATGCAGGGAGGTCTCTGTATCGTTCCACGTGCCTTGGACGGTCCTGCCTGAATAATGCCCCCCCCCACCCGAGGCGGGAGGCGTCCGTGGTTACCGTGACAAGAGGGGAGGAGGTGCAGAGGGGTCGGCCCATATGGAGATCCGGAGCATGGAGCCACCATAATAGAGCCCTCCTGCAAACCTTGCTGATAGCGATGGGGTGATGGAGAGAAAAAGACAGAAAGGACCATTGTACTAGAAGGGTCCACTGCAGTACCCGCATGTTCAGACGGGCGCATGGAAGGAGCGTTATCGCTGCCGCCATGGAGCCCAGCACCCTCAGGACCAATTCCGCCAGTGGAGTTTCTGACTGGAGGATGGCCTGCACCTGAAGTTGCAAATTCCGAAGTCGTTCCGACGTCAGGAAGGCTCGTAGATCTCTGGTGTCTATTCTGGCTCCTATGAATTCTATGACTTGTGTCGGGGCCAGAAAGGATTTGTCGGCATTGATGGTGATGCCTAACTGGGGGGCTAGGCGGAGAAAGAAATCTCTGGCTGAGCAAAGTAGATGCCTTGTTGGGGCGGTCAGGAGCCAGTCGTCCAGGTACGGAAAGACCTGTATTCCCTGGAGTCTCAGGTGGGCCGCAATCACTGCTAATACCTTGGTAAACACCCTGGGGGCTGTGGTGAGGCCAAAGGGAAGGACCCTGAACTGGTAGTGACTGGCTCCCAGCCAGAAGCGGAGGAACCTCCTGGATCGTCTGTCCATTAGAATGTGGTAGTACGCATCCTTGAGGTCTACAGAGCACATCCAATCGTTCTCCCTTAGAAGGGGAAGAACAGATTGAAGAGTGACCATTCGGAATTTTTCCTTGGTTACCGACAGGTTCAAATGGGACAGGTCTAGAATCGGCCTCAAGTCCCCCGTCTTTTTTGGCCCCAAAAAGAACCTGGAGTAGAACCCTAATCCGAGCTGGTCTTGGGGGACGGGCTGGATGGCTCTTTTTCTTAGCAGCTGCTTAATCTCTGCAGCCTCCCTCTGATCGGGTGGTACATCGGGGAGGTTCTTGAATTTGGGGACATGAAGTAAAGGGATTTTGTATCCTCTGGATATAATTCGAAGCACCCAGCGGTCTGTCGTGATGGACTCCCATGCCGCTAGGTGCTCCGAGAAGCACCCCCCCGACTGCCTCCAGAGTGGAGCAGTCGGGCAACCCTTTAGGGCTGCTGCGTGGGCCGGTCAGAGAAAGGTTCTCTGGACCCAAAGTTCCTCGGAGCCCCTCTGCCCCTGGGGCGGCGTCCACCCTGTCCTCCTCTGCCACGGAAGGACTGGTTGTCCGGAGCTGGTTGGGAATGTTGCGATTTCCGGAACCACATCTTCTTCTGACCCTTTTGGTTCTTCAAAAAGGACTGCTGGGGAGCAGAGAAGCGAACTCCGACGGCAGACGTCTTCCCGTCCTTCTCGCTCTGGACAAGTGTCTCGCGAACCGTTTTGCCAAACAGGGCAGAACCATCGAAAGGGGGCGTTCGTAAAGGATGCTTTAAAGGGCTCCGCAAAGTCACAATGACGGAGCCAGGCCTGACGTCTCATGACTAGGCCTGCTCCGCTGGCTCTAGCGGCTCCCTCGTTGGCGTGGGACAATAGCCGCATAGAGGTATTTGAAATAGATCTCAGAGTGGCCATTTGGGTGGAGTACAATTGTTTGTCTTCTGCCGACATGGACTCAGGGGGGGAGGCAGCGTATTCTTTGATAAGATCCTGCTGCATCCTGATGACATGTGCCATATAGTTCAGAGACCTTACCGAAAAGATCGCTGAACTAAAAACTCGCTTCCCTAAGTGATCCATCGAGCGGGACTCCTTGCTCGGTGGATGGACTGAGGGGCTCTCCTGAGCTAGTTCCCTCTTCGTGGCTGCCGCCGTCAACATGGCATCTACGGGGGGACACTTGCTCCAATGTGAGCGGTCTGCTGGGGGGCTTAGTATCCTGTCCAGGCATTTGGGGACTGGCTCTACGGTGTTCAGGTCCTTCCACGCCCTGGTGGTAATAAGGTCCACCAGGGGGTCGGCCGGAGGGGACACCCAAGAGGTAGACGGGCCTGCTTCGAATGCCTCCAGAAACACGGACTCGTCGAAGGAAGCCTTGGGGGCAGACCACCCACCTCTGATCCTCAGCATCTCCATGATGTCTCCAAAGGAGACATCCTCAGGGGGTGATCTTGGCGCGCCTTCCCCTTCATCCAAGTCCGTGTCCTCAGTTAAGGACTCAGGGGAGTCCACGTGCCTCCTCTTGCACTTGTGCTTGTGCTTGCGAGGCACTTCCTCGGGGGGGCTGTCCGAGGAGGTCTCGCCAGCAACATCCTGTTCCAATGGAACAACCTGGGACATTGAAGCAGGCTGTCCCTGAGGCCGGGTGATGGAAGACTGGCCCAGCAGAGAGGGAGTGCAGGGTGGAGCCGAGACAAGGGCCGGGGGTCCGGATGCTCTCGACAGAGCCCTCTCCACTACATCGAAGGCCAAGGGGGAACCGCTCTCCCTGGGCTCCAAGAGCCAGCTCCCACTCGGATCAGATGAAGGGATCGGAGCCGGCGCCGAGACCATCGGATCCGAAGGACCAGTGCGCTCAGACCTGGATGGAGCCGAAGGCACACTGAATCCCTCAGATCCGAAGCTCGGGCCAAGGCTCCGAGAGGTCGGATCCGACAGAAACGAGGGCAGGGTCGGATCCGAAGTACCAAGTACTGTCGGCACCGACCCACCCCCGGCTCCGACGCTGCTCGGCTCCGAACGCTCCGAGCCCGGGTAGCGGGTCGGAGAAGGAGCAATTGGAGCGAAAAAAGGTGTCGAGCTCCCCCCGAAGGGGGGGGGGGGCAAGAGCACTCCCATCTTCAGCTGGGCCTGGATGAATCTTCGCATCATCCGGTCCAAGTCTGCATCTGACATGCTGAAAGTTGATCTCGACGAGGCCACCGAGGCAGGCCTGGAATGTTGCCTCGATGACCTCGATGGAGATCGGGCCTCCTCCTCCTCTGGCCCTGGGGATAAGCAAGGAGATCGGAGCCGAGGAGGAGGAGACCTAGAAGCAGTGGAGGGAGAAGCCCGCTTAGCTGGCGGGGCCGAAGAGGAGGCCTCGGCCCACCGTTTGTGGTGCTTCTCCCTCCTAGCCTCCCTTTCCTCCGGCGCTTTAGTGGGAGTTTGAGTCCCGGCCGGGGGAAGGGGGGCAGGAGTGGAAATGACCACAGCCTGTGGTAGTGCCACGGGAGCAGCGGAGGCCAGAGCCGAGTCCGGGGGCAAAAGTCCCGCCAGGACTAGCTTCGACCTCCGCTCTTTCAGTGCCCTGGGGTTGAACGCTGCACAAATGGTACAGCCTGAGGTGAGGTGTTCAACCCCAAGGCACCGAAAGCACCGAGTGTGGCCATCAGCCGGGGAGAGCTTATGGCCACACTCGGTACATTTAGAAAAAATGGCTTTTGGGGCCTCAGCCATACTTGAGAGAGAAAAAAAAAGAGTGCTACACAAACACACAGGCCCCAAAACACAAACACACACACACACTCACTAACGACCAGCGAAGGGAGGGAAACTATGTAAAAAAAAAATAAATTACAGGGAACCTGACTCTTACACACTTTTTTTAAATTTAACTGTAGAGAAAAGTTGACTAAAAACACACTTAACTGACGATTTCGCTAGAGCTCAAAGGAATCCAGCCATCCACAAGCGCGGCAAACTAGATCTGAGGTCATGGAGGGTTGGTAGGGGATTATGGGTGAGGGGAGGAGCTAGGAGCTCGGATCCATTAGCTATGAAACAAGTTGCCGGCTCGGATCCAATATCGGATCCAAGACCCACAGGTTGCTGACAAATGAAGTCCCTACTTCAGATTTATCCTTAAACTTGGTTAACCAGAGAGCCTCTTATATGATTTTGAGATCAGAAGAGTATATGCTGAATGGCAGAGGTCTTAGCATGGATCCCTGAAGCAGTCCACAAGTTACCTTCATGGGGTCTGAGGAAACACAAGTGGCAATTAAGAAAGGGACTGATGCCTGCCAGCCAGAAGTTCTGATGAAGTCCTTTTAACTGTTTATGGACAAAAGCACTAAACATTATGTTAAAATGTGTTTGCTTTTCTCTTCCATTAGCATCCTTGAATGACTTGGAGAGTTTTTTTTTTGGTTAGTTCTTAATGTACAATGTATACATTAATTTTTAAAGAGATCCAACCTTCAGGAAATCTGAGAAGAAACTTGGATAGGAAATATAGATAGTGTGTTAGGTGATAATAAGAACATTTGGCTTGGATGAAGAAGTGTGTTTTGAGTGTTATGTTAGTATTTCTTTGTAATTGCTTGTAGTTGTGCCACTTTATTTTCATTTTTCTTCTCTCTCTGTAGATTATGTACAGGGGGCTGGATGAAGATAAAGGGTTAACAGGATGAATTAGATGCATTTACAGTTTTGGTTTTCAAACCAAATGGCAATTAGTGTAGCCTTGCCCAACACCTATACCCCACAAAAATGGTAGCCCCTTTCTTAACAACTGTCACAGCTGCCACCCTTACTGCACTGGTACTCTCCCTCATCCAGTTTGCTATCCATCAAACTACATAAGGATTCGTTTGGAGCACATTTAATTTGTTAATTATGTTAGCATGTGATACGGCATCAAATTCTTTGGCAAGGTCAAAATATGCTATGTGGACAGCTTGACCACTGTCTATGGTTTGTTACCTTCTCAAAGAAGTTTACCAGATTCAACAGACAGAATCTACCTACCCTTAAGAAAACCATATGATGGGGTCAAGTCATATAAGGTTTTTAATATCATTGCTTATGTCATTTATGATCTATCCCACAGCCATGCAGATGAGATCCATCAGACTACTGACACTGCAGTTTCCTGGGTTATGGTGGGGATGCCACTATGAAGTGACATCACTGCTGTGCACCATACCTCTGGTACAAAGCCAGTAGGTAAGTTCAGGTTGAAAAGCTCTAGGCATGGATCCACCATTGCATGTTTAATGCAATTGAGCAGGCAGTCGTGTAAGTTATCAGGTCCCATGGAGGGTGTATTTTTGGTTTTGGAAAGTACCTTTAGTAAGTGTTCTTCCATGGTTATGGCGACTTTGAGATCCTATGGGATATACGTGTTTTGTGCTATTGTCTGGAGGTGAAATTTGTACTGAATTTGTTTAATATATTTGAGATATCCACTGGATCCAAGTAGAATAAGTTGAGGTCACTGTTGGGTATTATTTCTTAATTCCTTGTTTTAAGTAAAGAAGGATTTATAATTATCCTTAGCTTCCAATGCTAGCCTAAGTTCACAGGATCCATTTGTATTCCTGATATTTTTTCAGTACCTTCAATAACGTTTTGATGCTGACCTATATTTATGACTCTTGTTTTGCTGTATATTCCAAGATCCCCGTTTTATTTTATTGTATTCTTTATGTACGCATGTGGATCATCAGGTTGGTTTTCTGTTATGTTTCTCATTTTGTTTAGTTCTGCTAGGAATGATTAAGTTAATACTTTTATCTACGTGATCCATATACATTATCTGCATAATTACTAGCCATGTCACATTTTGGGTGTTACAGTTATAAATGAATTTTGAGACTTCATCATAGAATTATATGAGATTAGTACATCTGAAGTCTTCAAATACTGTTATAATTGCATGTAATGGTTTGGGGATTTTGAAGAAGGTTATCAGTTTGTGTTCAAACTTAACTACAGAATGGTATACCAGTGAGACAATGTATAAAGATCACAGGATCATGGAAAATTTAAGGCAATTGGGTCGTGTGGCCATTTATGTCTTGTTACTAATCCCTTTGATCTTAAGATCCTTTTTCAAGGTGCAACAATCCAGTAGTATGAGGTGTGAATTTGTGGATACCCATCCAGTTGTCAAGTGTGTGTCACACTGATTAACTTTGAGTAAAGGTTTGTTCCAGAGAAAGGATAAGTGTTGTATGACAAATATGTACTGCCACTGTGTTTTGTTCATTTGATGAAGAAGGTTTATATCCATAGTTTTAGTGTGAGTGGGACCTTTTGATTTGTGGAGATAAAAAGGCCTTGGACTACTGGATCTCTATTGTCCTGAAAGGAAAAAAAAACAGATTACCACTAAGGAAACTATACAACACTGAATAAAGGTATACTACTTCCAGCCTGTCTTATTAGTTCTTGTGTTTCAAGCCTATGACAATTTTAGCTAGGAACTTTTGGGGGTTTTCCAGTTGTTTGATATACCTTGTAAGATACATCCCTAAAAGTGCTTTGTATTTGATAATTGGTCTGAGGTGCAATGTATTTGACAATAAATCTAATCAATGTGCAATACAGAGGGCTAAGAGCTTTCTTGGATCTAAATGAAATACCTTTTGCCATCAGATGAGCCAGGTAAAACAATTACCTAACCATTGCGGCAACATGCTGGTCGAATGCAAGAGAATTATCTATCCATATTCCAAGGTGTCTCAGCACAATTTCAATTTGAAATATGGTGCTGTCCATACTACAAGATGGATGAAGGGATTGTTTACCTAATACAACAAGACTGCAGTTTTTAGAATTTAGTTTTTACACATTTTTGATCACTTGTTGACATGTTCAAGCTTCAGCTGGAGATTGTGTGTATCAGAGTGGGTTTGAGGATAACAAGGTTGGTTAGCCAGAGATCCTCATTTGTAAGTCAGAGATCTGCAAAGTAGATGCTGAATCGCGGGTGTCCCAGCACAGAGCCCCAAGGAACACCACTGATCACCTTCGTATTTACTTAGGACACATTGCACCCCTCATGATATGGGTTCTATTCCCCAACCAGTTTGCTATCCACCTAACTATGTCTGAGATAATTTGGAGCTCATTCAGCTTGTTTGTTATGTAGCATGTGGTATATTGCAGAGAGCCTTAGCCAGATCAAGGTATGCTGTATGGGCAGCATGTCCACAGTCGAAGGCTTGTGCTATTATCCCACGGAAGTTGACCTGATTAATTAGACATTAGGTCAATTATGATACCTTACATGGCTTTGCAGAGAAGACTGGTTAGGTTAGTGTGTCTTCAGTTTAAGGGGTCATTGGTAAGGCCAACTTTGTCAAGTGGAATCACATCATCTTAGGGTAATCACCTTTTGTTGTGGATAAAATTGAACTGAAGCCACACCCCTTGCCCCTCCAATAACCCCGCCCACCTCCTCTCATCCCACCCACTTTCCACCCATTTCATGACATCAACGTCATGTCAGAGGAGAAGGAATGCTCTCTTTTTTCTGTTCATGATGCCTTCTTTCTGCGGATTTACTATGTTTTCCTGTAAAAATATTATCAGGCCCAGTGGATGATGTATTTTCTTTTAGGAGAGTACCTTTAGCAAGTGATCTTTACTTATGATGGGAAGGGATTCACAGTCTGTGGGATATGTGGGCTTTGTACAATTGTTTCAGAGATGAAATTTGCACTGAATCTATTTGCTAGTATTTTGGCATCATCTACTGGATCCATGTAGGTAGTTGCATTTAGGATAGGTTCTAAGCAATGTTGGGTGTTATTCTTTAGTTTCCTAACATAACTAAAGATTGATATGCAACTGCATTTAGCTTCTGATGCCAGTCAGAGTTCATGGGATGCCTTTGTACTCCTCATGGAGTTTATTTTCTTTGATGGCATTTTAATGTTAACCTTGATTTGAGGATTTTTTTTTTTTGCTATACAATTTAAGTTTTTTTTTTTTTTTTTTACGTATTACTTTTAAACTTCCCATTTTGCTTGTATCTTTTAGGGACTATGACATCAATGCATTTATCTAATAGCACATAAGAGTTTGTTCACATAACTACTTAATGTATCATAATTTTGGATGATGCAGTTAAAATGGACTTCTTACTCTTCACTGTAGAAGAGTTATATGTTTGAAGTCTCTGAACTTTGCGATGTTTGCTTCGAATTGTGAGATTTTCAAGGAAAATTTTACCAGTTTTTGGTCAGATTTAACTAGGGAAGGAACCTCCAGAGGGATAACTGATATTGATGTCATGTGGGTAAGAAGCAATTCAAGAATATTATCTCCTCTAGTGGGTTGTTTGACGTTTTTATTCAGAGAGTTTTTTTATGTACTCAATAACTTTTTGGTTGTAACAGACACTTAAGGTATAGGTATCTCAGTTTATAGTCACATAGTTAAAGTCTGCTAAGATATTGGAATTCCTGATGATTTGGAATTCCATTATATTTAGGAAACTAACATGGTTTTCTGGGAGCACAGAGATGATCATGTTGCATACTTTGAAATGATAGTTGATCCTGTTTACTGAGAGTTGATCTCAATCAGTTCAGTTTTTGGGTCTCTGGGGATCTACCTGGAGTCCTGTGGTCTATAACAAATATGGATACTATACTACAGTTACCATCAGTCTATAAGGGTGTAGTAGGGTGCAAAACCTTAGAATGGAGGGGAATGCTTTCTATAGTTTTAAACCAATTTTCTGTACCAGAAGCACTCACACGTGTGTGTGACAAATGCAGCAGGACCTCAAGATCAAGCAATTTCTTTTGACTCCTGGCATTGAGTACATAAGAATTTTATATATATATATATATATATATAAAATTCCTCATTTAGTACTTCTAGGAAAAGCATGTAAGAACTAGAATAGTTAGGTACACTTTCCTAAAAATCACAGTCAATGGACATATTTTATGTGTGGCACATGCAGACTTGTGCAAGTTTTCAGTAGTACAATTTCCTAAAGGTGAATACTCATTGCACAGAGACTTTACAGGTTGCATATAAAGCTATTTGGGATATTCTTGTAGTATATGCCAGTCTACATATATACATATTTACAATACAGATAAACACTGAGGTTGTTGATAGTACAGTAAGTACACAGATTGTAAGGAATATGACAGTATTCGATGGAACTTAAACTGGAGATCACAAGACAGAGGTTAGACTGAAAATATGGGAAACTGTGTGTCAAAAGAATAATGCCTTTGAGTTAAGGCAATTTAGCTGGGTTAGAGAGTTGACCTAGAGATTCATTTAGCTAGCCTAGCCTGGTGTGGATGACTAACTACTTTGGTCAACTAAATGTTTCTGCCAAGGCTTGTTTTTCTTTATACTTTCTCTGAATAAGTGCATTGCCCTGTTAGAGAGAGGTGTTTCGGAAGAGGCTGAAATGGAATGAAAGTTTTGTACTTTGGGGTGTAAGAGCTGGGTGAAAGGTACAGGAAGCAGTTTTACAATTGATGTTGTGGTAGGTCAAACTGGAGATAGCAAAAAATTTTAAATGTACTCATGGTCATGAGAGGGTGGGGGAAGAATACTGACCCTAGATGACATCATACAGTAAGCCTAATCGATCTTTTTTTGCCATTATCTTTTCTATCAATTCACAGTGCCATCCTAATGGGGCTGATATTAATTTATGAGAGAATGGTCAGAATCTATAAGCAGAAGTTCACTTTTGAATTTCCTTACAAGTTCTGTAAATCTTTCTCCATAACCTTGGACATGACATTGGTGACACAGATGGTTCTGTAATCCACAAAGGAAGCTGTAGATTCTGCCTTGTGGAAAGAGAACACTTCGGCCCATTGCACTATTTTATGGACAAACCTGATAAAAAGGAGGGTATTTAAGACACAAAGGGAAGAACCAACGTTATATATTCTACATCACAAAGAAAACTTCCTGTGCTGTTATCAGAACCCATAGAACTCATGTCTGTGATTGTGCTCAAAGCTATTTCAATATGATCATAACATAGGAAGGGGGTTATCCTTAAAGTCTAATACAGTAGTGGTCTTACTTTTCTGGGATTCAGAAGTTGTGATACTGCCCATGTCCTCTGTTTTTGAATTTATTACACCACTAATTTGTATGGCAATACAGTAGTGATTGCTACCTTCCTGAGGTATTTAGAGAGTGCCATTTTCTCACAATTTAGCTACGAGGTTAAGGTCATAAGACTATTTGGTTAGCTGGAACTATAGCACTGGGGTTCTGATCTTAAAGCTAAATTTCTTTGTTAGGGTGTTGCTAATGCCTGTGTTCTGGTATTGATAGTACCACAGATCTAATGCACTACAGTATTGAATATTGTTTTCTTCCTTAGTTATACATTATTTTCCTTTCATTTTTTTGTTCCAAGTTAAACTTAATCGGTTTGAGCTGACCCATAAACATAACTGTACTCTGTGCTGACATAAATTATATTACTACGTTAAATATGTATGCATGTATGTATATGTCTAAATGCTGATACAACTGTAGTATATAGTATTCTTATGAATCACACCCATAAACAGTAATTTCATTTCATTCTTGTTTTATTTTTGATGTTTTGTGAATGATTTTTTTCTTGTGCTGACCATTTAATTGCTTGCTTGATTTACTAATTTCTATTTCTAAATTGTTTTGCAAAACACTACAAAGAAACGTGTATTGAGTCTTAATCTTGTGACTTGTTTGTGGGTGAAAAGTGGTCTAATCCACTCACAGTAAGTACAAACGTATTAGTAATTGATTAGGATGCGTGTGTGTGTGTGTGTGTGTGTGTGTGTGTGTGTGTGTGTGTGTTGCTTGAACATTTCTGGTATATGACTCAAAAGGATCTACTTTTAATTAAACAGAATGATTTATATATAAACACACACACATTATATATATATATATATATATATATATATATATATATATATACATACATACATATCAGACAGAACATAATACATTTATAATAGCATTACCTGGGATGTTTTGTGGTATTCAGTACCTTCAGAGAAACCCCATCTGTGTATGTTCACAGAAGTGTCTGTTTTGAATTGTAAGAACAAATCCATGACTGGAGTGAAGCAAACCACCTTTATTAAAAATGGACTAAAACCGGACTAAGCGCTTTCACCCATTGAATCTTTGGGCTTCTTCAGAGTCAAAGAACAAGAGCCAAATACAAGTAACATGTGATTCAATTAAAACCATTAGTCAATTATAAAATAAACCAATGAAAACACTGCTATCATTAATTAAAATTATTAATTAAAATGCCTCTGCTACTACCCAGTTCCCCTACTGCTAGAATCAATAGGCTAAACTTAAACACAATGAAAGCAACAGTGAATCATTGCCCTAACACTTCCATTTAACCCAATCTGACATGAATATAAACAAAAAGTGGAAGATTAATATAAAGATGAAAAATATATATAAAAATTGAACGTGTAATACTGATGAACTCATATAAAATGTGATCTGTATTTCAAAACACTTGAAATAGAACAGCATCAAGGCGCAGTTGCCATAAACATTCCCTTATTTCTAAAAGGGTTTTAAGGTCACCACCTGAGTAATTTTTGGGAACCCTGTCAATGACAAAAAATAAGAACTTTTTAAAATTCACACATTCCTTACTACGGTTAAATAAAGCACTAGCTGACTTTTTATTTTTTGTCTCTCTATTGTGCTCCAGTATCCGTAATCTTAATTTACGTGTGGTCTTTCCCACGTAAAATGACGAACAGGTTAAACACGTGGCAACACAGACCACCATGTTAGTGTTGCAGTTACAAAGTTAGTTCTGGGACCCACCCCTATATTTACACACAGTAGAGGGGTAAACTTGAAAGAACTTATAAAAAGGAGTCCAGAAACATCTCACCTCAACATTTCTAGGATGGGCAAATGTGGAACATGCAGTGTTTGTAAATTCATAAATGATGGACTTTACATGTACATTAGTAATTACAAAAGATCATTGAAATGCCAAGGATTCTTTCTGACAAAGTGGCCATCTTCATTGACAAGGAACCCTTTTTAACTAATGTGGTTGTTGTAAGTCAATTCCACTTTTGCATTTTTGCCAAACTGATATTCTTTCAGAAAGTGATACAATTCTTTATTGTAATTATAATTTACTGTTTGTGTCTTGCACCATGGAGCTCAGGTTGTGACTGAAAAGAGTCTGTCAGCTAGCCACTTACATGGTTATCAAACTGAAATTAGTAAGTAAACAAAGAAATAATTGGAATAAATTCAATGATTTCTTACAGAAGTTTAGTTTACTTCATAGCACCTTACAAAATACAGTACACTGTTCTTTGCTGTTTTCATTATTTAATAAACTACACAATTAAATGTTTCTTTACAGGTACCATTTTTTTCTCTATACACTACTGGTACTCTCACAGGACATAAAACACACTAGGGGTATTCAGAAAGGAAAATAACACACTGTGTAAGGCTAAGCTATGTAGTAAGTGTTCTCTTGCAGGCCACATGCAATTCAGAGATACCTGTAGCACAATCATGGTAGCATGAAAATTTGTGTGGTGAGAAGTATATGCTAATGACCATATTTTGCTATGCAAATGAGAGAGATTGTGGAAATTCAGTCATCAATAAAGTGACACTCGTATCTGCCTATATACTCTACAGGCAGCATAGACATTTGTAGGATACTTGGTAAAATATATATTAGGATGATAAGTTTATAGGCATATACTAAAAATGCAGTACAGCAGACCACTGAAGCCAGCAAAGCCTGACAAGTCAAAGTTAAGCTCCATGATCAAGGAGCACCATGCTATAAACCTCATAACAAATTTATGATTTCCCAGCTATTCATCCAGAATTTTTTGAATAACGCCCATGTACTGCATTGCTTGACAAGTACAATAAGTTTATTCAGTGTGTATTTGATTTCTTAATATAGGGATCTATTTCAGTGTCTGTGAAGATTATGGTTTTTGGTGTGGGTGTTCATGGTGGTGTGTGTTTTGCATAGCTGAGGTCAAGCAGGATGGGATGAACCATGTACCTTTCTGATGGACAACACTCTCTCTGCTGAACAACGGCATACAGTACAAGAACTGTGCACACCAAAAATGCATTTGGACCCTTGATGTAAGTATCACCATGAAACGTAGCCAAGAATAAGACTTATGGAAGGGTGTAAAGCACAGCAACCTTTGCGGCCTCTATGTAAATAGGCTTGAACATAAATTGCACAGGTCATACCTTTTGTACCACAATACATCGCAGGTAATGTCAGCATGTTCCAGAAGGTGATATATAACACAAAAGTTTCCATTCATATGAAAGAACACCAGCAAGGTATCAGGCAATCAAACATGCAGGAAACCCCAGTACTACAAAAGGTATTGTTGGAAGATGCAATGTGTGCCTCACAACAAACACTCATTACACTGTTTGATTACAGAGATGCATATTTTAAAATGTGATATCATGGTATGAGGTCACCATACTTCTTTTTAGATGGAGACAGACAGTAAAGCCTTACAACATTGTAGCCTATCCCTCCTGCACTCCTTTTTTAACCAGTGAGCTTGTCTCATCCTAGATGGCCACATGCAGAATGTATGGTTACTGTCATGACAAGCAATGGCTGCTTTACTTTGCTGATGCTTGCCACCACCTCAGCTACTAAAGTCTTGAACAGGATCCATTCAGAATTCTCATTTCCAACCTGCCCAGGTACATCGAAGGTCTTCTGAAAAGGGAAGCTAAGAAACTCAGAATTTTGATAAACTGTGTTGCAGTGGGCATGCTCTGACGAGACTCAATCAGCTGGAGAAGGAGATGCTGCTTTATGCATATGTGGGTATCTGGATGCCAGCCCCACTTTGGCCATCACCAGCCATCATGCCAGCCAGGTAACTCAGGGAGACCCACCTAAACAACTCTCAGAGGAGCAGCCTCCTGCACCATTCTGAGATGTGACAATAGTGAGCAGCAACAAGTACTCCAAGTCACATTCCACATGGTGATCTGCATGTCCCTGGGGAGATGCAGGTGTCACAGTCCCATGTTTGGCCATTTCAGACCTTAGTGGCCACTGTTTCCCCTCAGCCTGTACCACACCTCTCTCTGTGTAGAAAGAGAGGAGAAATAGAAAAATACAGATTAGTACACATGTAGAAGACCAATACATTCAAATATGACAATACAGATAGCTACATACTGCACTTACACCATCAACTGAAGAGCTTGTCATGACTCCTTTATGCAGGCTGCTTAAATTCATTTTTCTCTCCTCTGTCACAGAAAAATCAAACATAGTCATCATTGCTACACATGCCTGAAAACAGAAGTCAATCACAATGATGGGTGATACTCTGAATATACAGTACTAAACCATGTGCAGAATGCATACAGCAGTAAGAGGGCTCCTTCTCCCCAACTTTAGTCTGCCACTGGGCAAGCAGGTCCAGTTGTCACATCCACAGGTTATTATACCTGTGCCTGCAGTAATCACCAGAGTGAATGATGCAGTCCTGGCAAGCTGCTGCTAGGCCTCCGTTTTACAGAGATGGCCATCATAATGAGGACTTGCCCTGCCACCTGGGACCTCCTTCCTAATGAAGTAAAAAATCAACCAATTCTAAAAGATTTCAAATCAGTGTTAAAGTGACATGTAGCAACTGAAGATGCTTGCAGTTGCTTTGGGGATTTTGGCTAATAGAATACTAGTTACAAACTCCATCAGTTCTTCATGCAGCCTCTAAACAGCTTGACATTATTTATTACATTGTGCTTAACCTATATTTTATTCATGAACTAAATACTTAGCACTTGTAAATAAACTAGAAGACAAAAATATTTAACATTTTTAAAAGCTGGGAAGATGGCAGGAGTCAAGTGGGATAAGGTGATTCTTCCAACAGAACAAGGCGGTCTGGGATTACACAATTTGAAGGGGTATTTCAGAGATACACAGTTAAGGCTCCTATACAGTATATAGCACAAGCAGAAACTTGTAATTTAAAGTGGAAAGGGATGATAACAAAGGGGGGGGGGGGCTCAAGAAAAAGGAAAGACTGATTTTGGATGCAAACCCTTAAGAATAACAATAACCATACAGAATAATATATGCAGAAAGTATACTAAGAACTAAGCTAACACAGGAATGCAGAAAGGAGATTCTGTCGATACGGATAACTGCAGTAAGGGATACAGATGATAGGCAAGAAGGGGCTGGAATTTATTAGAGAAAACTGGCAAAAGAACCATGGAACTGGTAGCAAATAATTAGAGAGGGAAAGGTAATAGAATGGGAAGAGGCTGAGAATTTATTTGAACTGCAGGCTAGAGTTTGCCTTTCATATCAAGGATAGATAGAGTATAGGCAAATAGAAAGAAATAGGGGATCCTAACTAAAAGACCAGCACTGGTAGAGTAGAATCTAGACTCTAGAACAGAAACTGTTGTTAAAGAATAATTAGTAGAACATATACAGTTTTGCATGATAACTATAAGAATCAATCAGAAGAGGTTTGGAAGGATTGGGAAGACAGACTGGATAAGCAATTCACAAACAATACAGGGATATGTGCATGTCTCCCAGATATGCAACAAAGTCTACAAGATTTTTGGATCTTTACTTGGAAGTGTTTACATAAGTATTTTTGTACCCCAAGTAGACTCCACAGAATGTTCCCTCAGGTAGATAGCAAATGGATGTGTGATGGGGAAGAAAAAGGTAATTGGGAACATATTTTCTGGGAGTGCAATGAGTTGGCAGACTTTAAAAATTCCCTGCAAATTACTCTAACAGAAATAATGGGTGAGCAAATTGGTATGACTAAGGAAATTATTTTTGAGCTATGATACAGAATTAGAATTGGGAGGCCATGGTGGTGCAGCGGTTAGCATTATCGCCTCATAGCAAAAGGTTCTCCAGTTCGATCCTCGGCTGGGGTGCCTTCTGTGCAGAGTCTGCATGTCCTCCCTGTGGTCGCGTGGGGTTCCTCCGGGTGCTCCGGTTTCCTCCCACATCCCAAAGACATGCTGTAGTTGGACTGGATACTCTAAATTGGCCCTAGGCATGAGTGCGTGCATGTGTGTGCCTTCTGTGGAAGGTTGGGCTGGCAACTCAACACTGTAAAACTCCACTGCCAACCATGAGAGGACAGGTGATCTGCTGTGGCGACCCCTAACTGGGAAAAGCCGAAAGAAGAATAAGAAGATACAGAATTAGAATTGCATAGACAAAAGTAAGGCCTTGCTAAGTCTAATGATGGTGGCTGGCAAAAAAGCATTTACTAGGAAATGGAAATCAAAGTCTAAACCAAATGTACTAGAAGTAGTGAATATAGTAACAGAGAAAAAACAACTGGAAACGGGATCTTTAGAAAAGGTTAGGAGCAAATTACATAAAAAATGGAAATTGTGAGAACAATATATGCAGACAAGAAATGAGGTTTAAAAGCAGGCAGGATTTGAATGAGCTATGTAATGTTATCCTGCGAGGTACTTCACTTGGAGATTACTGGGAATTGTTTTTTTATTTTAAACGTTTGGTCATTTAGTGACCAATACGCGATTTGAAACAAAACTGACTCTCCGCGGGAAAACTAACTTAACCACTGCGTTGCAGCAACGTCAGTGAAGTGAGGTTCTTAAAGTGACATTAATAGTCGTTGTAGTTTGAATTTCTGTCAGCACTGAAGAACTTTAATTTTATTAGAAGTGGAGGGAAAATAAGCTGAAACAGTTTGAAATTTGTGCCACCAACGGTAGTCCCCTAAAATACAGTAATATACTGAATCCTCTTCAAGAAGGAAATACCCGGTGACTTTTTTTTCGCGCAAGTGGCGTGCCTGAGTGTTCTACTAGCAATTGCCAAAGGTAGTCCCCTAAAATACAGTAATATACTGAATCCTCTTCAAGAAGGAAATACCCGGTGACTTTTTTTTCATGCAAGTAGCGTGCCTGAGTGTTCTACTAGCAATTGCCAAAGGTTATTAGCAAACTTTTACCTGCTTAATGTTAGCGCTGACCTGGGTCAAACAAGCACGCTTAGACTGCCCCCTTTATCCATTCTTACAAGCCAAATAAAAAGTAGTCAACAGAGTAAACAACTCTGACTAAATTACATTCTCCCTGGTACTTTTAATTTCTCCCCCACAGCTAATAAAACGGAGGATAGTTACTAAGTACATACCTGTAGCTGGTGTTAGCCTGTCAACTCCTCCCCATTTACTGTTGTAAGTGAGTTTACAAGTATACCTCAGATACCGCCATTTTCAAACTCCCGGTGCTTCCTGACCCAGTCGGCAGCCTGCAGCTACTCTCCTGGTACGTTATCTGTTTGTACTAATTAAACTATAAAGCTGTTATTTGTCTCAGGATTAGAATCCAGCATAAGATATTGAGTTAGCTGTAAATGTGTACTATCTCGCAAGATCTATGCTTATTGTAATGATATCTGTTGTTTAGTGGTTTGCGACATAACTGCCTTCGCAGCAAAGTTGAATATCTACTCTATAGAATTGTAATGATATCTGTTTAGTGGTTTGCGACATAACTGCCTTCGCAGCAAAGTTAAATATCTACTCTGTAGAGTGTACAAACCAGGTTTAAAGCGTGCTTACTATGTTTGTTTAATTTCAGCGAACTATGTATTAGGAGCTGAATTGCAATCTGCTGCAAGTATAGAATAGTATATACAGATTGTTGCTTTGAACTGTTTGAAAAAATAGAATCTTAAATGGTGTTTCCTGATAAGTCTGCTTGTGTGTTTGAAATGGATGTTAAATACCAGCTTGAACAGTGGTCGGTCTAATTATCAAACAATTCTCACTCTAGATCTGCTTTAATTTCTAGGTAGTCCCCTAAAATACAGTAATATACTGAATCCTCTTCAAGAAGGAAATACCCGGTGACTTTTTCTTCGCGCAAGTGGCGTGCCTGAGTGTTCTACTAGCAATTGCCAAAGGTTATTAGCAAACTTTTACCTGCTTAATGTTAGCGCTGACCTGGGTCAAACAAGCATGCTTAGACTGCCCCCTTTATCCATTCTTACAAGCCAAATAAAAAGTAGTCAACAGAGTAAACAACTCTGACTAAATTACATTCTCCCTGGTACTTTAAATTTCTCCCCCACAGCTAATAAAATGGAGGATAGTTACTAAGTACATACCTGTAGCTGGTGTTAGCCTCACTGCGCTCGGGCTCACTATGCTTCCCCTCCCTGCCCCCAAATCCCACCCGCCCCTACTACGTCTAAATTTATCTAGGTGGTACCACACCCCTATTACAATAACCTATCAGGTGATCCATATGGCTACACCCACCTTACTCTAACCCTCCCACCCAGCACATCTGCTCTTGTTTACTTTCTTGTCTTCTCTACTACAATTTATCTGCCTTCTTTATCCCCTATACTCAGTCTAGGAAATTTAAATCCTATAGACCATACACCTCTCTCTCACTATGTTATTTCATCCCTTATTTCATTTCCTACTAATCACCTATGTACTCACCCTCTACGAATACCAAACACTCACGGGCTGTCAGTACCCAAAAGGCCACACTGTTACTCTATCTGTACAACAATCCTCCTTAAGTCATGCTAATATTATAGAGTCATACTCAAAGTCCTGCTCTCACTTCCATTGTACTAAACCTAGGCCCACTAGCTCTAGTTCTAAGCATTACCACAAGCTCTTAAACTTCTGAAACTCCTCTCAAGGTACAGTCCTAGTCTCACTCTCAGTGGGGATATCCACCCCAACCCAGGTCCTGCCACATCTAATAAAAACAACCCTACTTCATGTAACCTAAACTACACAACTCTAAACAGTAGACTAGCTAACGCTCTCCTGGTCTGTCACCTCAATATTAGGAGTATTAATAATAAAGTACATGACCTACACGCCCTACTGGAAACCCACTCCCCTGAGATTCTCTGTTTAACTGAGACCTGGCTCAAACCTAGCACTACTGACAATGAAATAGTTCCACCCGGGTATAATATACACAGGTTGGATCGTGCTACCAGGAAAGGAGGGGGGGTAGCAATACTTTACAAATCAGAATTAAACATAGCCATTAATCCTATCCAACCACCTATGATTAAGAACTTAGAAATTCTTGCTACCAGACTCCAACTTAATAAAAAAATGCATTAACATCATCTGTATGTATATCCCTCCAGGTTATAATATACCAACACTTGAGGACACCCTACACTGGCTCTCAAGTCACTATCCCCAAGAGACATTATTGTTTGGGGACGTTAACATAGACTGGACACATGGTCCCCAGAGTCACCTACTACACACATTAACCTGCATGCATTCTCTCAACTCATATCTAGCCCCACCAGACTTGGTAAGTTAAATAATAAAGATAGTCTACTCGACTGGGTACTCACAAATAGTAGCCCCCAACTATATACCGCTGGTACCCTCCCTGCTGATCTTAGTGACCACCTTCTCACCTATATAGTTAAACAAAAATCAAATATCTTGCAGACACCCTTACTGAGAAAAGTTAGAAACAAAAATGACTTTGACCCTGCTAAATTTCAGCGGGAACTTAGGTCCTGCAACTGGTCAATGCTCATACATCTCCCACTGGATGATGCAGTCAATTATTTTAACAACAAATTCCTTGAAATCCTGGACTACCATGCACCTGCCCGTTTAAAGAGAACAAAAACAAAAAATGCACCTTGGCTAACTAAAATGTCTCATCAAAAAATCAATAACAGAAATAAACTATGGGCCAAATGGCAGTCCACTAAACTCCCCAGTGACCATGTTACATATCGACAAGCTAGGAATGATACCAAAAGATCCATCCTAAATGATAAAAAACAGTACTATTATAATCTACAAACAGCCTACCAGAATAAACCCCAGAAATTTTGGGCTGGTCTGAATAATCTCCTTCGCCCTAGTAAAAGTACAACCCCTACCCCAGCTGCTACTTGTGACAAATCCCCTGAGGATGTCTCAAACAGTTTTAACCACTTGTTTACTGAAACTATTCAAACCCTAGCCAATCAATTACCCACTAGTTTTCCAAATCTTGATAATGCCAGCCATCTAAACAAACTCACTTTCAGTTTCCAACCAGTACCCACCAGCTGTATTCGCAAACTAAAAAATTGAAACCCACTACACTCCGCCAACCAACTCCCTGCTGATTACCTTCAAATATCAGCTGATGACATTGCCTATCCAGTCTCAATACTCATCAATCGGACCATAGCTGAAGCCAAAATTCCCACCATTTGGAAGATATCTTATGTTATCCCACTACATAAAGGGGGTTCCTCCACTGAATTTTCTAACTATAGACCAATTGCCATACTTTCTCCACTCGCAAAAGTCATGGAAAAATGCATACAAAAACAACTTATGGATCACCTACTCCTGAATCACCTTCTAGCTGACACCCAACATGGTTTTCGCTCACATCATAGTACTACCTCTGCCCTCCTAGCCTTTACCAATGCCATAAATACCAACCGTAACAATAACCACATTTCTTCAGCCCTCTTTTTGGATCTTTCTAAGACCTTTGACATGGTGGATCATCAACTTATGATTCAGACCCTGCAGTCTTATAGGCTCGACTGTAAAGCCCTTCAATGGTTTACCTCTTATCTCGGTGGGAGGCAACCGGCTGTTATCTGACAGAATAAGCTCTCCATCCTACTACCCACCACATTACGAGTCCCACAAGGCTCCATACTTGGACCCCTCCTCTTCTCCATCTTTATTAACAACCTTCACACTGTCATCCCTAACGTTAACTGCATCCAATATGCAGACGACTCTACCCTAATCTGCTCAGCTACATCCCCTGATGAGCTGGAATATTACACCCAGTCCACCTTTAATATCATAGAAAGTTGGTTCACTGAACATCGATTGTTGCTAAATCCCAAAAAAAACAAACTGCTACTATTCACTCCCACACCAAAATCTTTTACCTTTACTTTCACAGTAAAAGCAAAGGATGGGGCAATTATTACCCCTGAACCCTCAACCAAACTTCTGGGTGTCATTATTGATAATAACCTAAAATTTGACCTACACGTGAACCAAGTGATCAAAACTATCAACAAAAAACTTGGGTCACTATACAGAATAAAAGCCTTCTTAACCCCTTCTGCCAAGATTACCATTGCTCGCACACATTTACTCTCTACTCTTCTATATGCTTCTCCTCTTCTCTCAAATGTAAACAAATCCGTTCTTAACAGACTTTCCACCTGTTATAATCATATTGCCAGGTTTGCCACTGGATTGCCTTATAGAACCCACCATTGTTTAAATCTCTTACAACTGGGCTGGCTTGAGCTTCCCAGCCTTCTCCAGTTCAACCTAATAGTTATGGCCAAGAAAATCCTTCTTTATCCTGAGAATACCCCTGCCCTAAAAAATATCATCACCCCCTACTGCAATACAAGACTTCTAAGGTCCTCAAATAAACTACTAATCCAAACAATAAAAACCCGTAATGCAGCTGGTGACCTCCTCTTTGCTAACACTGCTGGCAGAATCTGGAACCTACTACCAGCAGATATTACAATGCTCACTACTCTAACTTCATTTAAAATCAAACTAAAAGAACATCTGGCGCTAAACTGGGTCTGCCACTGTATCAAGCCGGGATAACCTAAAACTCTTTTTGTTATTGGTTTCCTCAACGTTACTAATAAACTACCACCTCTTTCTATCTTAAACAAGAAATTATCTTTTACCAATGAAATTATCCTCTATCCTTGTATAAATCAATTTGTATAAAGTCTGTTTTCTATTACTATTGTTATAAAACTGTTGTTTTGTCTTGGAGCTTTTCTCCCCGGGCCTCCACTGAAAATGGATATAACTCCAGTCGTAGCATCCCGGTCAACAAATGTAAAATAAAATAAAATAAATAAATAAATGTTTGCCTAACAGTGACTGGATAGATAAGTGATGTATTATGTTTGCAACTGAAATTACGTCAATATGTTTGTTTTAATTTATATAAATGCATGACTGCCTATGTCAAGTGATAAATTAATAAAGAAGTTTCTTGTTTTAAAAAAAAAAAAAAAAAAAAAACATTTTTAAATGCTGTGACTCCTACCGCTCAACTATCCAGATTTTCAAAGAACGTCCAAATTTTTACTCATACTTTTGATCTGTTCATCATGAAATTTGTGGTTTTCTGGCAAATCACTGAGGATTAATTCACTAAATAATGATATAGATTTCAGTTTCAGACTTCATATTCTTCAGAAAATATGCTGTTTATTTTTATATTACTACCACCACTCCCCACTTGCTAAGCAACATCTGTCATTCCATCCTTGTTAAGGCAAGATCTTGTCTGGATGCCCTGGGTCTTGTCGCACACTCCGAATGCACTAGATTTTTTGCAAGGTAACTGTTGCCATATCCCTACAGACAAATACAGTGAGGGGTATAGGATTTTTTTTTGGGGGGGAGCTACTTCAGAGAAGGCAAGTTGAGCAGCAGGTGGCCAAGAGTAATTAGCGGTAGACATTAGTTTGCTCTTACAGAGTTGGAGTTCTTCCTGGAGGTAGAAATAGAAGCCAAGCAAGGCACTCCCCAACTCAAATCAGACAAAATCTTACTTGACTAAAACTATTAATAGTCTTGTCAACTGATCTACAAGAAATAGAAAGAACTGTTACTTGTAAAATTAGCAATAAGGGGTCAATGACATGAATGCTGTAGGGAGTAGTTATGCTGTCATCTTAGTTAAAATATCTCCTGTAAATTAGTGTATGAGTGTGTGCATGTATGTATGTATACATCCACCTACACACATTTGGGTGTGGTACATCTGCACATACACACACACACACACAGATAAAAAGACAGATTTATATAGACTCACACAGAATTTTGTGTGCATGTGTAGACATACAAATGTATGTGATCCTGTAACAACAAAGATATATAGCAAATACATGTTAAAACACAGTGACACACATTTATTTATGTTATGTATTTCCATCTTGATAAGGGGTAAGAGGTCTAGTCAACACAACCATCTCAGCCACAGCAGCAGCCCCTTAGTGCAACTGACGAGAATTCCCAATAGTAACAGTGAAGAACACTACTAAAACAATGTCCACTGCATACATACTTCATGCATTATCACATATCCAGCATATTCATATTCAATTGATATTCAAGAATGGCTTGAGTTGCAGGTCTGTCAGTAAGACATACTGAAGCTTTAGTTTTACAACCACGTGAATATAAACTTAGATTATGTGTTGCATACATACATATGCACATAGATAGGAAAATATGAGGAAATATATCAACTAGATTTGCCTGAACTTTCAAAAGGTAATCAGTGTAACTCTACTGCAGTCAAATGTTTGGGAAAGGCGTGAAAGCACCAAACATTTTGCAAAAAGAAAATGAATTCAGTTGGACAGGATCAGTATTATAGAATTACTGTACGATTCCTAAAGGGAATCCGCTAATGGGAAAATACTTTTAGTATAGTCATAAGATTCAGTTTCAAAGTTGTATGACATTTTTAATGAAAAGTTTCAAAAGATTTTATTTTTCTATAATATTAGGACATCTGCAACTATCCAAAGCAATGCTGTCTTGTGAAATGAGGGGAAACTCTCTTTGATTATAAAGGCATATCTGCAGGAGCACATCCACTAATGCAGACCATATGAAAAATAATTACAAGTGAAGAGAAAAAAAAGCATGTAGTAGCAAGCATGGAACAAAAACAAAAGAAAATACAATTGCCTAGGCTCATTCTGCACAGTTTTACAAAGACAAAAAGCACATACTATGGATATCATTTCATTGCTGCAATGGCTATAGATCTGAATGTGGCAAGATATTTCTGTCGGAGTGAAAATAGCCAATCGACTAATCTAAAAGACCATGGGTGGGGGAAGGAAAATACAAAAGGACCAACAGTAAACTCTTAACACTGCCTGTAACAACCCACACCCACTGAAGTTTACGGAATCTGACCTGCAGTATGCTAACAAGCTTCTCTAAAACCCTTCCTGTCCATGAACATGTGACTTACATAGTACAGAAGTGTAAACAAAGTACTCTAGCAAGAAAAGTACTGTTGTGTAAGAACTTACCATAACCTTAGATGCCCTTCTCTTCTATATGCTGCTGTATTCATGACATTAGGGAGTTTGCCTCTGGTGAACTCTCGAACGTCCGGCAATTACACAAAAGTTAAATGCTACCGCTAGGGTGCACGTGACGTCCTGCGCCTCTCTCTCAAACAGTCGTAAACGGACATCAGGTATAAAGCGGACGTCCACAAACACCTTCTTCAGAAATGAATGCCGCTGGAATCAGCGACTAGGGAGTGGGTACTCCAGGAGTCAGGAATCAGGCAAGTGTGAGGGGGAAGTATATAGAAGAGATGGTCATCTACGTTTATGGTAAGTTCTTAGACAACAATACTATGTCCTTCTATTCATATGCTGCTGTATGACAACAACACTATGTCCTTCTATTCATATGCTGCTGTATTCATGACATCAGGGAGAGTGGAAAATCTCCTGTCCTAAACAAAGGGGAGGCAGTCCAGAAGCACTTTCCACAAACCCATGAAGGATGGTTCTGGCAAATCCTGCCCTGGCTCTAGAGACCATGTCCAGTTTGTAGTGCCTAGTGAATGTGTGAATGGAGGACCATGTAAGCTGCTATGAGGATAGCAGCTGTGTCCAATCTTTTAAGGAATGCCCCACAGGGGGACACTGCCCTGGTGGAGTGTACCCTTACTGGGGCTAGGAGTGACCTACCATTGTTAGTGTAACAAAAATAAATGGTTTTAGATATCCAAAAGGATATGGTTTGCTAGGAAAAAGGGTTGACCCAGAGCTCTTGGGTGGTAAGAGATGAAGAGCCTGGCAGATTTGCGGAGGGATTTGGTTTTGGCCAAGTAATACCTGAGCTGTCTGTGAACGTCTAGGGAATGAAATATCCTCTCTCTGTGTAGTTCTGCAGAGAGCGGAAAAGGTTGGCAGACTGATAGGCTGATTCAAGGACAGTTCATTGACCACTTTAGGCATGAAGGTAGGGTTATAGTATGCAAACATACCTTGTCCTTGTGGAAGACAGTGAAGGTGGGGGGTCTGCCATAAGAGCCTAAAATTCCGAGACCTTTCTGACGGAGGTGATGGGCACCCAAGAGTATAGTCTTCCAAGTGCAGTGGTGGATGATGCAGTCTTTGGCTGGATCAAAGAGTGGTAGTGTCAATTTTTCTAGGACAAAGTTTAGATCCCAAGGAGGAAGGAATGGGCTTCCTTGTGGGCCTGAGATGTAGTGCCCCTCTCAGAAAGAGTTTGACTTCTAACCTGGATGCTAGAGGTGATACCAAGGGCAGGCATGCCAAGATGGAAGATAGGTGAATTTTAATGGAAGAATCAGATAATCCAGACTTCATAAGGTCACACAGGTAAGACAAGACCACAGGGGGCTCTGCTGTCAGTGGCTGTAAGTGGTTTCTCTGACACCATAAGGAAAATCTCTTCCATTTTCATAGGCGACATTTTGTGGTAGTTGGTTTTCTGGCCTCCTGCAGAACCTGGATCATGTCCTCTGTGTATAGGTGTCTGAAGGGAATAAACGCCTTATCACCCACAATGTGAGATTCAGCATGGACAGTTGGGGGTGTAAGAGTGCTCTCTTATCCTATGTGAGCAGGTCCATTTGCTGGAGTAACTTGTGGTGATTGCCCTTGGCTAGGTGAAGTAGTAGGGGGGAACCAATGCTGCCTTGGTCAGTAGGGAGTCACCAGCAAGATTTGAGGCTGCTCCTTCTGAATTTTCAGGAGGACTTTTGCATGAGAGAGAAGCGGGGGATGCATAAGGCATACATCCCCTTCCCGGAGATTGACAGAGCGTCCACCTTCCAAGCCTCTGGGTGAGGTGCCCTGGTGCAGAAGGTTGGGAGCTGTCTGTTCATGTGGGAGGTAAAGAGATCCACATCCGGAATAACTCATCGATGCACCTGGTCCAGAAACATGTCCCTGTTCAGCATCCATCCGTGAGACAAGGTCATGGTTCCTGCTTAATGAATCTGCCATCACATTGTCTACAAAAGGTATATATACTGCTTGGAGTAAGATCTGTTTCTCCATGGCAATTTCCCAAGCCTGCAGTGCTAGTCTGCACAGAAGGTAGGACTTTGTCCCCCTCGTTTGTTGATGTACCACAGCACAGTGGTATTACCTGTGTACCACCTCATAGTGCCTGGTAGAAGCTGACCCAAGGCCAACATCAAGGCTCTTATTTCCTTGTTACTGATGTGCTCTTTCTGTTGAGTGGGGGTCCATGTGTTCCTCACTCTCTATTTTTAAAGGTTGCACCCCAGTCTGTGTCCGACGCATCTGTAAAGATATCCTGGTTGGGGGGGGGGGGTATGGGCTGTAGGGGCAGGCCAGGATTTGTCTGACTCTGGGAGATCCACCATTTCAGTTCCCTGGTCAGGCATGGCAGCATGTAATCATGAACTTTAGAGGATGTAAGTGTTGTTTCCAAATTGTTCTCAGATACCACTGGAACTTCATGTGTAGCCTTGCCAGGGGGACCATGGGGATAGTAGAGGTCATGAATTCTAGGATTCTGGGGAATTCCCTGGCTGAGATGGCTTTGAGAGGAAGGATTTCCTCGAAGAAAGATGTGAGCATCACAATCTTTTCCGGTGGGAAGCAAGCCATCATTTCCCTTGTCAGAATCTGACATCCTAGGAACACCTGATCTTGACAGGGTATCAGGGAGAATTTTTTGAGATTTACAGGAAATTCCAGGCCTTTTAGGAGGGAGATGGTGAAGTGCAGGTGTTATAAGGCCATGGAGCTTGAAGAAGCTTGGATAAGGTCATCGTCTAGGTAGGGGAAAAGTTGTATTCCCTTTGTTCTGGCAAATGCCATGACTGGGGCCAGACATTTTGTAAATATTTTGGGGCCAAAGAGAGACCAAAAGATAAAGCACAGAACTGAAAGTGTGCAGAACCTACTGAGAAGTGGAGGTACTGTCTGAAAAGTGGATGGATTGGAATGTATAAATAGGGTCCTTTATAGCCAATGACACTAGGAACGCCTGAGGAAGGATCAGGAATAGAAGAGTAGGAAGAGAAAACATCCTGAAGGAGGGAACTCGGAGGAAGGTGTTGAGGTGGGATAGGTTCAGGATAGGCCTCTATGGACTTTCCTTTCTGGGGACCAAGAAGATTCTTGAATAAAATCCCCTTCCTCTTGCAATAGAAGGGACCTCCTGAATGGTTCCTTGAGCAAAAAGTTGTTGCAGGACTGAGGGGAAGAGAGGGATTTGGTCTCAGGGTGGATTAGAGATGCCTTTGCGAGTGGGTATGGCCTTCCAGGTCATGTAATATCCCTGCTTTATGATAGAAAGGACCCAGGAGTCCTGGGTAACCTGCTTCCAAGCGGGAAGGGAGCGGCTCATGGAAAGAGAGATATCCAGGTGAGGAACCTGGTAGTCACAGACTACCAGGTTTTCCCTGAAAGGACTGCTTAGAGGAGGGAGTAGAGGAGACGAACCTAGCCAGGGGCTGTTTCCTGTCGTCCATTCTAGGCTTAGCTTGCATTTTCTTACCTGAGAATCTCACAAAAGAAGTTTTTGCAGGGTAATTTCTTTGAAAACGTGGAACTGAGGAGACAAAGATATGTATCAGTTCCTTCCCTTTGGTTTGGAGGGCCTTAAAGAGCTCAGCAGCTGCTGAACCAAACAGGTCTTTGTTGTCTAAAGGCCCATCCAGGAGCTTGGATTTGATGACATCAGGGAGGGGATGCAATCTTAGCCAAGAGCACCTCCTGATCCAGAGGCAGCAGCCCTTGCTGAGGCTTTTACAACATCATAGCTGCATTGATGGAGTGTTTAGTTACTTGAGTGCAAGGAGTTCAAGAGAGGAAATCTTGTCCTTAGCAGGGGAGTCAGGCAGCTCTCCCAATTGTTTGACCACACCTGTCATGAGAACCAAGGAGTGTGTAGCTATGTATGTCTGGTAGTTGATGGCTCTTACTGCTAGGGTGGCAGAAGTATAAACCTTCTTCTCCAGATGTTCCACCATTTTGCTGTCTTTATCAGAGGGCAGTAGAGATGAGAAAGGAACCAACTTGGAAGTTTTGTCCATGGTCACCGTAATAACTGCAGGATCTGCAGATGGGGCTTTGTAGAGGAAGGCTGCTTCCTCAGGCACCTTATAGAATCTATCTGGATGCTTGGGTGCTGGGGGCTGTGAATCAGGGTTTTTAGATGCAGCCACAAATGCATCCAGAAAGGCATGGTGTACAGGGGGCACAACAGAAAGGCTAGGAGACTCCAGTTGGAGTAGTTCACAGTATCACTTTTGGATCTCACTGACTTGACTGCTGTCCCACTTGAAAAAAAGTCTTGCATTTTTGTGATGGTCTCACCAAAGGTGTGATCCTCAACTGGGGATTCCGTGCCGTTGGACTCCTCCTCTGGGGAGGCACATCCCAGATGAGAAGCAATTTGGGAAGAGTAGGTAAGGGATTTATCTTCAGATGAATCCTCTTCTGCTGAGGGGACATCAGGGGCAGGATCCCTTGGAGGTAGAGGCCTGGGAAGGAGTCGTGCCCTGATGTAAGGCCAGGGAGGTGTTAAGAAGGCCTTGGGTGAAGACCTGCCAATCCGGAGGCTGTTTGACAGCCAGAGAAGACAGAGGCTGAGAAATATTTTTTTTTCCTCTTCTTATGGGTTTCTGGTACAAAAATTCAGATATGCAGTGGAGGGTAGGAGGGCCTGAAGTTGGTCGACACTCCACAAAATCAGAATCTATGTCCTCTTGAATGATGATTTGAGACACCCCACACAGACCCTCAGAAATAACGAACCTAGGTTCCCCCTCAGTGACCGAATGAGACACTTGAGACTCCCTCCGGGACGTGACTGATTTCCTATGGGCCTTCTGCCGAAGGAAGCTCCAAGGACTCCTGCCCTTCACTAGCCTCGAGCGGTACGGCTGGAATGCAGGGCACAGCAATCGGTTCAGGCCTAGTCTTTTTCACCTTCTTGACTGGAGGCCCGTCCGAGTGTTCCGACATCAGATCTATTCTGGAAGCTAAACGTTTAAGTCTCTGACTCTCGAGATATAATTTTAATGCTGATAAATGGCTTTGAAGGGTTTTGGGAACAAAGGCCTGACAAATACTTCAGGTGGTATGGTCATGATCTTGGCCTAGGCAAAATACGCAGAGCACATGCAAATCCTTATGTGGAATTTTCCTTCCACACCTACACTTGCCCTTCCTACCTGACATGTAACCCAAAGCAGCAGCAAGCAAAATAATAGAAAATTTCTATGGGGTACTTATCTGAAGTCAGGTGTTAGAAAACACTTCTGAAATAGCGACAGACAGAACTAGCAGTCACACAGGTGGCAGAAAAGTTCTGAAGAAGGTGGGTGCTGACATCTGCTTTGTATCTACGTCCATTTACGACCGATGTCCAAGACAGAGGCGCAGGATGGCACGTGCACCCTAGCAGTAGCATTTAACTTTTGTATAATGGCTGGACGTACGAGAGTTCACCAGAGGCAAACTCCCTGATGTCATGAATACAGCAGCAAACAAGAAAGACATCTGATGTTAGAAATCCTACAGTGGCCCTTTAAACTGTAGTAGAAGTTCAACAGTGAGAGAATTGTCTCGGTTCCAGTTTGTGCTTCAGTGATTTTATATTCTGCTCATCTTTTACCTGTTTAAAATTGCATTCTGTGTCTGCACCATCCCCCCAATAACACCTTAAACTGAAGTTTCTGAAAAAGCTCCAATATTGCCTTCATTTGATTGGATGTCTC
Organism: Protopterus annectens; assembly: GCF_019279795.1. NCBI lineage: Eukaryota > Metazoa > Chordata > Ceratodontiformes > Protopteridae > Protopterus > Protopterus annectens. The sequence goes on from NC_056750.1 coordinate 506,710,189, forward strand.
TCTACCTAGCTTGCTTTTGATGATGATAATGTTTTATAAGGCTGTCTCTGGCCTCAACCCTTTATGATAATCTGATTTCCAAAGTCTTTCCCTCCCCTCTTTCATTGCTATTGACTTCTGTATAAACTAATTATGTACTCTACCCACCCATTGTTTTCCATAAAGTTCATAAACACAGGATACTGAGTGCCCAGACAGCAAACCAGTATTGCTCATGACTAAAGCTTATGTACTATATACTGTCTCCTGCTCATTTTCTTGGAGCTTAAAGCCTGAAGTCCTAGTCTGCATTTTGAAGTGTTTTTTATTTGTATCCAGTGCCATCAAAGCAAACTTAAGTACTTTAAGTTGCTAAATCACACAAGCTATTTTGAGTGATTCCTACTGTTTCCTCCTTTTGTGTGTGCATTTCACTATTTTTTTGCAAAAACAAAAGCACAAAAAGAAAAATCTAGCAAAGCTAGACTTTCCACTGTGTGATACCTTTGCATATATCCCATGTTGCCTCTGATACAAGGGGTTTAAGGTATAACACAGTGGAAAGTCTAGCTTTGCTAGATTTTTCTTTTTTTAACCAATGCTCTTCCTTTTACTGTTACTGCTGTAAAACTGTCTTGAAATTGCCTTCAGAAGGGGATCTCCAGCAAGTTTAGTAGTTTTTGGTGGCATTGCACTTGAGGATCTGTTCTACTGTGGTTTCACATGAGGAGGACTGGGTTTATTCATCTTGTGGCAGGTGGTGTTTTCCTGGTCTAGCTGAGCTGGGAAATGCACAAAAGGACTCATAGTACAGTTGTTTTATTGGCCAGAGGGCTCATTAGTTTTTTGCATTTTCAGTGCTGCTACCAATTTTGTGCATTTGCGTGGGCTAGCAGTACAGTAGCAAACACCTAGAAAGCTAATTTTACCTGAAGAATAGTCAATAAAACTATACCCTGTAAAGCAGCAATATAGTGCAAATATCTTGTGTGTCAAGATTATAGCATCTAGTTAGGTATTAAGTGGCAATAACTACAGATTTAGTAGAATACAGTACTGTGTAAACATTAAAGTCAGGAGAATTTAGTACTCTTTAGCTTAATCTGTTATAATTAAAGCACCCTTATTAATCTGCACAACAAAGTATTCCTAATAGTCCTCTAACCCCAGTACACCACCCCCTTATAGCTTACAAATGAAAGGACTGGACAGTGTGGACTTGCAATTTCCTAACCTCTCTATAGCCATTTTGGTTGATATGGACATCTTGGGACAATGCAGATTCCCTCATTTACTGACAACCACTCATTCCTTAAAGAAGCAGACAGAATGTGAGAGGCTTACTTACACAATGACACAAAGCTAAACTCTTGCATACAAGTGCACACCACATTGTGGAAACCACTCACACAACACCCATTTCACATATACGCAGCACCCACAGAGCGATGTATGCTGAGGCACTTAAAAGCAATCTTCCTAAACAAAGATCTCCTAGACCACCTGTTGCCAAAGCTATGCTTCAGCAAGCCCAAAGGCACTCAGAAAAAAATACCACCTAACACCACATATATTGTAACTCTCAGTGAAGCCCCAAACATTAGGCCTCTAAGGCAAGCAAACAAACTTCCTAGGACTCTCATCATAGGGGACACCATCGTAAGATATACAAATGCCCCATCTAACCAGGTTGAATAAGTAGAAGATAACTGTTAGTGCATATCTGTAGCCAGGATCTGCCAAATCACGCACTCACTCAAGTCATTACACCACAGGTACCAGCATGATTCCATCATAGTCCATGTAGGTGTAAATAACCTGAAATCTACCTCCCAGGACTATATGAAGAGACATTATGGAGCTTTCAGACTGTGTGTCTCAGGCTGGTGTAAGCCTAGCACTGAGCAGCATATTACCATCACCAAGGATGATGTCACAATATGAACAAAAAATGACTGACAAAAGAAAGGCAGCCAGTTGTTGAAATCATTCTAACAGCATCAAATATTTATTAGCTTAGGAGGACATGGTTAAAATACCATGTTGCTTTGGCAAGGATGCAACTTTCCCCTCAAGTTTTCGAAAACTGGCTAAAATTTTATCCACACCCATAGTGCCTTTTTTTTGGCAATGCCAAATTGACAAACCTACCGACATAGCAAAATCAGCTTAACTGAACCTCACGGTGTTACTGCTCAACATCAGGAGCATAAAAAAAAACTACACTCATTCCAAGCCTTCCTGACACTTGAGACTATAGACATAATATAGACATATGTGCATTTACCGAGACATGGATTAAAGTGGCAGACTGTGTCCCGTCAGAGCAAACTTTCAGTGTCTGCAACACTTTTCATAGGTTCATAGGTTGATACTAGGCTATCTGCCCTAGGGCATTTACAAGCCTAGCCAGAGTGTGTTTGGCTTTCGCCACCCTTTTAGATTAGTTTACTGTGCCTCTGTATAGTAGGTCACAGAAGGTAGCCCTTTTAAGGTTAGTTTACTGTACCTCTGTCAAGCAGGGACACAGAAGAGATCCCAGGGGTAAACTTATGATCTCCCATCCACTCGTCAAGATTTCTCTTGAAGAGGGTCAGTGAGGGGCTCTGCCTAACATGGATTGGGATTTTGTTCCAGAGTGAGGGGAGCCTCTGGGATATGAATCTGTCCCTCCAGCATGTTCTATTTATTTCTGTGCTGAGGTTCATGTCCCTGGAGCGTGTAGCTCTAAGGGATTTGGATTTCCTGAGGTGAAGCATGTCCATTAATTCTGGGTTGGACATAGCTTTATACGTCAGACACAGATCGCCTCTGAGTAGGCGGTAGGCAACTGAGTAGAGCTAAAGTTTCTTTAGCCGAACTGCATAGAGCATCTGTTTGAGCCCCTTGATCCTCTTGGTGAGATACTTTTGGGGTCTTTCCAGTTGCTGCAGGTGTCGGGAAAGGTACATCCCAAACGGGGCACTGTACTCAATTATGGGCCTGATAAGTGATGAGTGGAGGGGCACAATGACCTCTCTTGATCTAGATGTGAACCCTTTCGTGATAAGGTGGGCTATATAGAAGGTCTTTCCAACCACTTTGGGAACGTGATTGTCAAAGGAGAGATTGCTATCTATGTGGGTTCCCAAGTCCCTAATTACTTCTTCCGTACTTAATGGATTACTACCAATGTGGTAATTTGTGGACACTTTGTTTTTCCCAAAGGGGATGACTATGCACTTTTTGGCATTTAGCTTTAGGCCATGGCTCTGGCACCAGTTATCCGTCTCTGTGAGACCCTTTTGGAGGATGCTTGTGTCAGCCGGAGAGTCGATTACGGCACCCAGTTTGCAGTCATCTGCAAACTTGGTCAGCCATAGTCCACCCGTGTTAGCCTGTACCTCGGAGAAATATATACCGAACAAGAAAGGTCCCAGGACTGAGCCTTGTGGGACACCACTTGTAACTGGTTTAGAGTTTGACATGGCACCTGCTATTCTGACCATGTGGGTTCTATGCCTGAGCCAGTTTGCAACCCATCTTGTGACATAGGGGTTGATATTTAAGCTGGTGAGTTTATTTATGATGCCCGAGTGGGGCATTGTGTCGAAGGCTTTTGCAAGGTCCAGGTAGGCTGTGTGGATTACCTTCCCTTCATCTATGGCTTTGGTAACTGTTTCAAAGAAGTCAACCAGATTCAAGAGGCAAGATCTGCCCTTAACGAAGCTGAATTGGGTAGGATCCAGTGTCTGGAGGTCCCCAATGTCTTTGTTTATGATTTCCATGATGATACGCTCCATAGCTTTGCAGACCAGGCTAGTCAGGCTTATAGGGCGATAGTTTCCGGGGTCTGTTGGGCACCACCTTTGTGGAGTGGGACCACTGTTGCTGTACGCCATTCCTTGGGTACATATCCTGTAGTAAGGCTGAGATTGAACAGTGACTTTATATGAGGGTTTAGTTCCAGTATCTGTAAAGACAAGGGCTAAAAATGGAGCTGTCTCAATATACATCAGTTACAAGCATGCCTCTAGGGTGGTCAAACAGATGACATGCTAGAGTTTCTTCATGTGCAGATCACCATGGACAAAATCCCATACCATATCCTTACTAGCTATAGGTCACCTTTCATGTCCCAAGAAGCTCACAATGCCTGCTTGGATCTACGGCAGACAGTTACCATCCAACCTAACACCCTACCCATGGGAGACCTTAACTGTCCCTCTTTAGATATGGAATTCTACACAGCCTCAAATCTACAGGCACAGAGATTCCTGGACTTCATAAATACAAACCCTCTTGACCAAACAGTGAATACACCCACTACAGGCAGCAATATTATGGACCTTGTGCTTACAAATATCAGAGAAATGCTGCACACACACCCCATGTCTCATCCTCCCTGGTAAGGTCTGACCATAAAACTGTATCCTTCAAAATTAAAATCAACTCCCTAATCCCATTAAAACCAGAGCAGAACAGGAACTACTCCACAGAAAATTACCTTTTATTAAGTGATGGTTTGTCAAAATTCAGTGCCCCTCCGAACCCAGAGAGAGCACAGCAGCCTATGTTGAAATGCTCTCAAACTCTGTACAACCATGCTAATAACAGAATTAGAATCAAGAAGGGTATTTCTCAAACATAAAAAACTCAAAGTAAAAAGGCAAGTAAGAGGGCTAATTAGTTCAAGCAAGGACAACCTTTGAGGTTAAGATAGCCTCGCATGTGAAAGACAACCATAAGGCCTTCTACAGCTATGTCAGAAACATCAACAGCAGCACACAGTAGTGTGCAGATGTGGTGGTTAATGGTGCCACATTCACAGAGCCTGGCAATATCTCAAACATGTCGACAGACAAATTCAGTTCCAAATTTTATGCCCTTCTAACCCTCACCCATACATCCAAAAATATCCTCAAACATAACCCCTCCAACTATAACCAGGGAGCACGTACTGGCTGCACTCGGTAAAGCCAAGTACTGGCTGCACTCGGTAAAGCCAAGAACACTGTCTCAATGGGCCCCAATAACGTTGCAGGATGCTCTCTGAATAGTCTAAAATATGAGTTATCAAGACCTCTGAATTCATTATTTAACTATAGTCTTAAAATAGGCTTTGTGTCAAGTGAATGGAGGACTGTGACAATCTTCCCCCTTCATAAGAGATGACCTAAAACAGATCCTGGAAAATACAGACATATTAGTCTGGTTAGCATTAGTTGAAAACCTGGAAAGAATTATCATGGAAATCAACGAGGACATAGCAAACCTCCAGACACTGGAGCCATCCCAGTTTGGCTTTGTCAAAGCAAGGTCATGCTTACTGAATCTGGTGGACTTCTTTGAAAAGGTCACTACGGCAATGGATGAGGGGAAGATGGGGTATACTGCTTACCTAAATCTGGCTAAAAAAGACGGTATGTAATCAACATAAACATTCCATCTGTGTAGTCCATTTTCATTCTTCCTCAATGAATGGGTTCGGATTTGACTTTCGGATCCAACTCTGCCACTTTCTATAGATTCTAGGATCTTGTCTCTCCAGCTCTTCCTTTACCCATAAAGCCCCTGACCACTGCAATACCTCAGATTGACTTTGCTGCTATTATATGTATTATCAGAAAATACAACAATGCTATGATAGAAAAGTGATAGCTGAAAGATCAGCAGCTCAAACAGAAACTGTTTCTTATAAACAATTCCATTAGGTCTCCCAAAGACATGGATGGGGGAAGGACAGAGGGAAGTTACGGAAGAATCGAAATGGACAACACAAATGGAACATTTTGCTGAGAACATAACTTCTTAATCGGATGTTGCCATTTTCATTCGTTGCTCAAAAAATGGGACAGAGTCCCCAGCTACAGTATCCTTTGATGGCTTTCATGGAAGGATGTTCTGGAGAACCACGAAACCAAAACAGCTCCATTTCTGGAGATGATGTCCAATCTGTAATAAGCAATGAAAGCATGTGTATTAGACCATGTGGCAGCTGCACAAATGTCATCAATGGAAGCTCTAGCCCAAAAGGCAGTCAATGTAGACATTGACCTGGTAAAATGCGCCTTTTGATATCTTGGTAAAGTTATGCCTCTCAAAGAATAAACATAGGAAATACAATCGGCTATCCATTTACCCAGTGAAATTTTCGAAACTGATTTTCTCATTCTATTTTTAGTAAAGGAGACAAATAGTTTATCCGTTTTCCTAAACTCCCTGATCCTGTGAAGGTAAAAAGTTCATCATCTACTTATGTCTATAAAATGAAGGGTGTATTCTCCTTTATTTTCAAATTTGGGAAAAAAAACTGACAAACTCATCACTTGACTGATGTTGGTTTCAGAGGCAACTTTTGGTAAAAAGGAAGGGTTTGTGCGTAAAGTGACTGTCTTTGTGGAAAACAAAAAACAAATATGGTGGTTTGAAAGACGGTGCTTGGAGCTCATATACTCATCCTGCAGAAGTTATAGCCACCAGAAAAACAGTTTTCCAGGAAAAAAAACTTGTAATCTACTTTAGCTAATGGTTCAAAGGGAGAATGTACTAAAGTTTGCAAAACCATAGTGAGGTCCCAAAGTGCAGTAGAGTCCTATATTGGCGGTCTAAGTAAAAAGGAGCCCTTAAGAAAATCCTTACATAATTTAGATAATGCTAAAGGACAAGCATTACCTCCGATGTGATAGTTGGAAATGGCTGCTAACTGAACTTTAATAGTGAAAAAACGTGCCCCACCTTGAAAAGTCGAGGCAAGGAAATCTAGAATAGCGGGAAGTGGGGCAGTAAAAGGATCCAACTCCCTCTAATGAGCCCAAAACGAAAACCATTTCCATTTACTTTTGTAAATCTTCCTAGTTGAAGGTTTATGAGATGAGACTAGGATTTTTTGAAGTGGGGAGGAAAACCTGGAATGTCTAGCCATCACTGGAATTGGAGAAACCATACAGTCAACTTCAGGTCTGCAATGTTCGGGTGACTCTGCCCTGATAGGTAAGATAGGAGATTCGGACTGGGATCCAGCATCCAAGGAGGACGTACTAGAGGAGACCAAATGAAGGGGAACCACACTTATCAAGGGCAGAAGGGAGCGATGAGAATTACTTTGCTCTTCAACTGAAGTGCTTTCTGAAGAAACTTGGGGATGAGAGGCAGGGGAGGATAAGCATAAAGGAGACTGGAGGGTCAAACATGGATTACAGCTTTTCTATGTGACTGTCCCTGAGGTGTGATAAGGGCAAAAAAACTGTTGCATTTGTTGAGGGGAGATGCAAATAGGTCACAGCAAGGTTGACCCCATTTGTGGAAGATCATGTTTGCCACTGATTGGTTGTCAGACAACTCGTGAGGCATGAGAATGGTCCTGCTGAGTTTGTCCACTAGAATCTTGGATTTCTTCAGTATGTGCATCCTTACAAGAAAGTGGATTAGATCACCCACTGCCATACTCTCATTGCTTCTCGACAAAGGGGGTAGGATCTGGTTTCCCCCTGTTTGCTGATGTACCAGACTGTTGATGTACCAGACTATTTTCATGTTGTCCGTTTGTATTGCAACAGTATGTACAGTGAGAAAGTTGTGAAAGGCCTGCAACACTAGAAGCACCACTGTCATCTCTATGACACTGATATGCAAATTGGTCTCTTGTGGGGACCATGTGCCTTGAACAGTCCGTCCCAAGTAATGCCCCCTCACCCCAACTGGAAGGCAGTCTGTAGCCAATGTGGTGTTTGGGGGAGTAAAGATAAATGGATGTCCTTGACTGATCTCCTTGGTGCGAATCCACCAAAGTAGAGACTTTCTGCAAGCCTGAGACAGTTTTATCAGATGTTTTAACTCATTACAGCCGAGTGTGTTTCCAGGCATTTCTGCAGTTACCTCCTACTGACGTCTTTGTGTGTCAAATATTGCTCGTTCATATATGCATTAAAAATTCCAGAACCATCCTATATACAAGGTATCAGAAGATTTCATCTTAAAGCATACATGATGGCAAACACAAATGTACTGATATCTCATCTCTGTCTAATGCAGCTACAAAGATAATAAATATTATTTGAATACTGTATTTGTATTGTAATAATTTTCATATTTCTCTAAATACCTCAACATCCAGGTAACACAGACAGAACTGCATAGCCTCCCATGAAAGCTCACAGGTTTATGAACAAAATTCTGCTGGCAGTATGTGTCTTGCTTGAATGGTTACTAAGGTATTATAAGCGGTTTATACAACATTATAAAATTAATATTCACTGCGTTTATTTTGGCTTATAAAATCCAGTTTAAAGCATCAAACTGAATGAATGCTACTAATGTAAAGATTAATTTATCTGAATAGTTTGCTATTTACAGTTTTCTGATAAAAGTTATAGTTCCAGAGATATGAATATTTGTTTCAACTTTAAGGTGATAATTTTATTTTTTCAAAGTCTCAAGCCATACCCACTGGGAGTTAAAGATACACAATCAAAAGAGCTCTATTGGCATGGATAAGTTAAGGGGTGTTGAAAGGACCATTGCCCTGCTAGGGTCCATTGAAGAATTTTCATGTGGAGATGAGTAGTGGGAATTAAAGTAATTTTAGCAGCCATTGACCCTAGAGCTTTGAGTACCAGTTTTGCTGAGGGAGAAGGAAGAGAAAGAATCTGTCTGATATGTGCCTTCAATATAAGAACTCTGTTTTGAGGCAGAAGAGCTTGAGAATTGACTATCTAAATGAGCCCCTATAACCTCAAACACTTAGATTGCTTGGGACTTCTAAAATGGCTGCACAATGAGTAACAGCTTATTTCTAGCTCTCCCAGTGTGAAAACAGAAACTCAGCAGAGAAGGCCAGTAGACAAGTTTATTGGTAGATTTCAGTAACTAACTAGTAAGTGCACTGCCTGGATGCCAAGAATAAAAAAATACAGAAGACATGGAAAAAATCAGCTACAAAAAGTGAGGAAGAAACACTGACTGGGGAACATTCTGCTGCTGTTCAGCAAAAAGCAATGCAACCTCCAGACATTACTTCCAGTAACCTACAGGAAGCTATAAGATAACTGCAAAAAGATCTGGTAAAAATAAACAGAACACTGATGGAGTATATCAACACAAACAACAAAAGCCTGGAAAAAATGGAAGAAATTTAAAAAAAATATTCAGATGAGAAGATAAAGCTGCAAATATCATAGGTTGAAATGAAGAAAAGGCTGGCTGAATATGAAACTGCTCAGGAAGAGATGTTTGAAAAAATAATAGACTTAAAGGACCAAAGCATGTAGGGAAAACCTGAAAATTTCAGCTATACCAGAGAAGCTAGAATGAACAGACTGCATTAATTTTATGAAAGGACAAATAAGCAATTGGACTTGTATTCCATAGCAGGAGTTGTTAGTTAAAAGGGCACATCGTGTGTATGCTCCAAACCTAGCTATAAGAAAGCAACCTAGATCTTTAATAGTAAAGATGCAATCCTACAAGCAGGAGGAGCTGATTCTGACAAAACTGTGGCAGAAGGACAAAATACTAAAAGTGGGAGACAAAAGAGTGCTTGTGGAGAATGATTACTCATTGTACACCAGGCAAAAGAGGAGCAAATTAATTCCACTATTCAGGGAATGTCAAGACACAGGTGTGAGATTCAAACTGCTGCATCTAGCCGTCATTAAGGTATTATTCATTGGAGGGACAAAATCATTTTATGATGAAGTGCATGATAAGGAGGAAATACAAAAGTTTGCTCAACAAAAAGTGAGCTCTGAAACAGAAAGAGATTCTGCTTCTTGTTCATCTGGTAATAAAGACCAGAGAGAGACTGAACCTGTGAAATCTCTTCCAGCATTTCGATGGAAAATGTTGGAGAGAACAAAGAGAGCACGAGAGTTGACTAGAAGAATTGAGACTATGTTGGAAATTAAGCACAGACAGGATTTGGGCTATGGAGAACAGTAATAAAACCAGTAGCTTAGTGTGGGATTACAATGCAGTAATTATATTTGTGAAATATGACAGAACAAGAAAATCTGAAAATATAGGACTTTTTCCAAATGTGTTGGACTTGTAGGGGACTCTAAAGTATATCCCCACTTCATGTCATTATTGTTCTGAAAACAAAATTTTGGGGAGGGGAAGAGAGGGGCAGAAGCAAACTGTAAGTAAAGAAATTATTTTCATTTCTTAATAGTATTGTATTTGTGGTGTATGGTTTTATTTGCTTTTTATTTTAAGTGTAATAGGGAATGTACAAAGCTGCTGTTGTGTTTTTTTTTTTCTTTTTCTGTCCTCTTCTATCTTTCTTCTTGTACAGTTTTAAGAAATCTAGATATTGCAATTTAAAATAAAAACAATAAAAAAGCAAGCCCTGGTTAAAAAGGCATGACAAAGTTAAAATTAATGTGCTTTTTCTCATTCTGGCATGGGGAAATGACTAGATTAAGGACCTTAGAATGATTTGTTTTAAGAGAGAACAAGTAAATGAAAAATATTGAATATTATGAGGCTGGTTTTCTAGCAAATGCATGTACACTTAGTAGCAACTCTGGAACTGGTTTTCATGTTTACATGAAAACAATATGATAAAGAGAAACTGGCTGCCTGGTTCTCATGTCTGCATGGAGACAATCTGATAAAGAGAAAGTGGAGCTAGTCTGGTAGAAGGGGACTGGCTGAGGGAAAAAGAAAAAAAAAAAGGCTAGGACATAATGTTCTCTGAAAGCAATGAGGGGTTTTCCCAGCCGGGAGAGCTTTAAAGATAAGACAAAACCAATTAAACTTGAAGTAAAGTTTTCTCTTTTTTTTAAATGCAATGGGGATACTAATATAAACAGGTGCTTTTGTTTTTTTCTTTTTCTCCCTTCTCTCTTTTACTGCATTATCCAGTATTAAGTTTGTTAAAAAGCATGTAAATGAAAAAGAATATTGCTTATTATAAGTTTTTTTCTGGTAAATAAGATATCCTTAGCAGTTTTGTGTCTGGTTTGCATGTTACTAGAAGACAATTTGATAAAGAGAAATAGCTTAGAGAAAGTGTTTACTGAAAGCATTTAAGTATTGTCTCAGCTGGGAGAGCTATAAAGATAGACAAAATCAAATTAAGCCACAATCTTGGACTAGTGGGGTAGGATGTAAAAGTGCAGTGCACTGGTTATGTTTTATGTAGAGCTGAGATGTTTTCTATTATTTTTGCACAGGCGAATATCTGGATTAATGCTTGGCATAATCTAAAAACAAGTGTTTTGTGTAAGCAAGTACGTTTGGAAAAATATGAAAAAATTATGAAAACCATGAGAAGTGCTAAGTTTCTTGAATATGCAATAACAGCAGCTTGTTTTTTTTCCCTTTAGCAAATATTCACTGGGAGCTAAGAAGTCTGCAGCTGAAAGTAGTTGAACATTTTATTCCGAGTGAAACTGACAAAGATTCTTTCATGCATCTGAAGTGTTGTTAGCTGTTTCTTCCTCAATGATGATCATGTTTCCATGGAAACAAGCTGTCTGCAAGTGCAAGTAATTAATCTTGAGAGGCCTGAGCATTCTTTGTTGAAAAAAATGAAAAATTTAAAGTTACAAGTGCTAGCAGTTCAGTAAAAATAAGGTTTGAAATTACTGGAATTGAGTAAGAGACAGCAGCTTCCCTAATTGCCTAAATGCATTTAATAGAACAAGGTATAATTTTGTTTTACTTAAAGATAGCTAGCGCACTTTTTCTTAAGACTAAAAGTTAATATTTTCTAAAAGCATACAAACTGTTTTTCACACCTGGGAGTGGAACAGAGATAAGAAATGAATTGACACCAATTAACTCAAGTGGGAGCATTGGCTGTTACATGTGCTTTAGCATTAGTATCCTTAATTTAAATAATGCCTGTGGATGTAGCTGTTGATTGGGAGCAATTGTTCCTATCTGAACAGTTTAATATTCATTTTTGAATATGTACACATATTTTTGGGGTTTGTTCATGGTTAATAGGTTATGGAGGTGTTCTGAAAATGTACTTAGTTTTTTTGAGGGTTTTCATTAAAACAAAAAATCCTAAAAAATAACACAGACAATTGGACATGACAAGAAACTATAAGATCAGCCTGCCAAACATTAGTGTGTGCATATAACACAAAAGTTGGACATACACATTCAAAAAAGCTATCAGGCATAATAGGTGGGAACAATAACTTTTTATCATAATTTATAGACTATCCATATTATATTAGAATGTAAATGGCCTTACAGGTATACAAAAAAGCTAAGAGCACTAAATTACATTAAGAAGTGGCAATGTTGTAGGATACACATATGGAAAGGATTAAGCATGTAACTTTGATAACTAAAGTATTTCAAAATGGATATTCAGCAGAATATCAAGGGCAGAGGAAAAGGGTAGTAAATATACTAATTGCCAGAGGAGCTACAATAGTGGTAGAAGAAATATAGAAATATTTATAAAAGACTCAATTATGACAAGGTTAGAGGTAGATGAGGCTCAGCAATTAACAGTTAAGAAAGGAAAAGATGAGATAAAAATGGTGATGTATAATCAATCTTCTGTAAAGTCACCAGGATCAGATGGCATTCCTGTGGAAATCTAGAATTTAGAATGGAAAAAGGTGATAAAGGTCTGGAAGAATTTAACAACATTCTAAAAGGAAGGGAAGTACAAACATCCTGGAAGAAAGCTGTGGTGGAAAAAGACTCATTACTCCTAGCTTCATATAGACCCACTTCAATTTTCAGCTGAGATTATGAAGTGCTTATGTCCACATTAACTGAAAGAATGGGAACTGTGTTGCCAAAATTGATAGATATGGATCAATGTAAAAGGATAAAAATAGAAGAGCACCAACCAGTAACTAACAAAAAATCAAATGCTTTCAAGCAGAAATAAAAACAAATTCAATTGTTGTTCAGTATCATTAAACTTTAATAAAAAGATAAATACTGTAAAACTTTAGGGTCTATATTAGTAAATCGAAACGCCACTTACCCAAACACTTAATGATCGACACAATCATCAAACTACAAAAACTGCAAAAAGCCACATAAACTAAAAAAAATTGTTTGGCCAACCAAAACCCAAACACACTGTCAAACCCTAAGAAAGTGGCGGGGGGTTGCCCACGGTTGCCCACCCCCCCTAAATACAACAACTCCGAGATCGCTCTACAGTGGAGATAAAGACAAGTTCCTGACTATGGCCAAGCAATTTTTCCCCTGGGAACAATTTGCTTAGGTGGCTGTTCGCAGTTGTTGTAGTTCGATGATTATGTGTCGATTATTAGGTGTTTGGGTAAGTGACGTTTTGATTTGCTAATATAGACCCAAACTTTAAAACATCTAGATTAAACGCTTTTATCCACACCAAACTGGACTTCGTCAGAATCTAGATACAATTTGTTCCATTCTTAATTTATAGTCACTTACCAGCATTATCAATTAAGAAACTAAGACTCTTAAAGAAATAGCATAACCAGAAATGATATTTGTAATGTACATCTCTGACACTAAAAATATAAACTGAAAAACCCATTCTAGAAACATCTCATTATATCTTAGCAGCTCTTAAATTAAGAATAGGCTAGAGGGAAATGTGATCATTGACTCCGGGGGGGGGGGGGTAGGTGGCTTGCAACCTTAATTGCCACCTAATTTCTTTTTTGTCAAGTTTTACTTTAAAATCACCACCTCTTAGATTTATTTTTGATCTGATCTAGAATATCACACAAAAACTTCCGAAAACTGGGGCAGAACTTAGAATGCCTGTAGAGTACATTCATTTCATTCTTTTTTTTTTTTTAGATTTACATGTTCATAAATTGTCTTTATTAATGCTCTGTTTTGCCCACATAAAAGGCTGGACACGATGAGCATTTAGTTAAATAAACAACCCTACAGGTCTGACAGTTACCTTTTAAGAATGTAACGTTTGACTTTCCGTTACTGTCTAAAGTTAAGGACGTCTCTTCGCAAATAAAACTGCATTTCGCACAAGTCCCATTTGATTGTTTGTTGTTGTAACTACTAATAAATTATTCTTTACTCTCAAAACTTTTAAGTTCCATCCAGTTTTGAAAGTAAAACTTGGTTCAGGCCCTAAAAACTGGAATAATTCAGAATTTGTCTTTAAAATAATCAATTTTTTTTTACTATAGTTTTAATCTCTTTTACTTGGTACCCATACTCAATGATAAGTCACCTTTGGTATTTCTTGCTAATGACCTTACCTTCATTGTTACATAACCCATTTCCTAACAAAGGTTGGTATTTTCGCACACCACTGGCTATGTACATATGATCTTAAACCATCTGTAAGATCTTTGGAATAACCTCATCCTCTAAACAGGTCAATAACCTTATCTAATTCACTTAAGTCACATTCATGGGAATTCATCCTAGCAACCCTTATTAGCTGTCCTTTTAAAATACTTTTCTTTTGAGCAAATGTGCAACAACTAGAGAAAGTCAAATACGAATTGCTAAAAGTAGCTTTTCTATATACAGTAGACTTAAAGCCTGCCTCCGTGTGTTTAATTCTAGTTATTGTGTGCTGTGTTGTGCTTTGCTTGCTGTAGAACACATTAAATGTTTTAAGGTGGTTATGGCTTGCTGGTGCTTTTTTCCTGTTTATTAATTCCAGTATCCAAAACAATCAATACCTTCTTTACTGTATTTGTGAGTAAATCTCAAAAAAGTAGTAATGTTAAGAAACTGAATAAAAAAAAGAAAAAAAACAATACTTTCCTCAGTCCCTTTCCACAAGATAAAATATTGTCCAAAAATCTAACAAAGTTTGATTTATTTCCAAAACTGACTTTTCATTGCAAAATTAGTTTCCCAATCTAATAAAACTAAATTAGCATAAATAGGAGGACAATATGCCACCATAGCAACTCCTTTGTTTTGCTTGAAAATTTCCCCCTCAAAAAAAAAATGAACTTATACTCCAGAACTATAGCTATTAAGTCATAAAGGAAGTTTTCTCTTTACTAAACTGAAAACAAGCATTTACAGCTTTGAAAAACTTTCCAAGCAGTCATCTCTTGGAATTGAAGTAAATAATTCAGCATCATCAGTAGTAAGAAAAATGCCCTCCTTATTCCAAAGCTCACTTTTAAGTCTCCCTAAAAAATCCCAAGGATCCATTAATAACTGTAGGACTTTACTATAAATAGATTTTAACTACTTGTCAATGCATACACCAATAGGGTAAGTTCACATTTCCCTCCAGCCTATTCTTAATTTAAGAGGTGCTAACATATAAAGAGATGTTTTTAGAATGCGTTTTATGGTTTATATTTTTTAGGATTGGTGATGTACATTACAAGTACTGTTTCTGGTTATGCTCTTTCTTTAAGAGTCTTAGTTTCTTAACTGATAATGATGACAGATGACTATAAATTAAGAATGGAACAAATTGTATCGAGATTCTGATGAAGTTCAGTTTGGTGTGGACGAAAGCACTTAATCTAGACGTTTTAAAGTTCCACTGTGTATATTTTTTTAATTAAATTTTTATGATATTGGACAATAATTGAATCCATTTTTATTTCCTCTTGGAAGCATTTGATTTTTTTGTTCGTTATAGATATGGGTCAATGTGGTTTTGTGGAGAGGAAACAAACATCTGACATTAGTAGAACAATGATGATACAGAGGCAAGAAGAAGAATGTAAGAAAATACCACTGTTAGTGAGTCTTAATGTTAAGAAAGCATTTGATACAGTAAGCTTGGATTTACTGAGGACATTGGAAGCATTTGCATTCCTGACATAACATTAATTAGGGGGATATGTGAAGGACTGAAGGCAAGAACTAAAGTACGAGGGTTCCTCTCTGATAAGTTATGTTTGAACAGAGGACCCAGGGCAGTGGTGTCCTCTTTCTCCTTTGCCATTTGCTTTATATTTAGAATTATTAGCAAAAAAAAATAATAATAATAAAGGACTAAGAAATGCAAGGATATAATTGGCATGGTAGTCAAGAAAGTTGACTATATTTGCAGATAACATTATTTTGTACCTGATAAATTCAGAAAATGACATCTCAGTGCTGTGAAAAATTTTGAGACAGTTTCAGGTCTTTTGAT
Organism: Protopterus annectens; assembly: GCF_019279795.1. NCBI lineage: Eukaryota > Metazoa > Chordata > Ceratodontiformes > Protopteridae > Protopterus > Protopterus annectens. Next base: position 506,726,210 of record NC_056750.1, read on the forward strand.
GATATAAACTTAATGAACATAAAACAAAGGCTATAGCCATAAATTATGTAACCACCCATAAATTGGTGGGGACACAATAAGATAAAGTATTCAGGAATAAGGATTACAATGGCTTCTGTTACAGCAGTTGAGGACACGTGGTAAGAGACTAAATAAAAGACAATACAAAAACTGAAAAACTGGAAGCTCTTTTATTGATATGGATAGTAAGATGCAAGCAGTGAACATTTTTTTACTCCATTTAGTTTCATATACAGGTCAGGCGTATTTTTATCAACCAGAGAAGTTATGTGCAATAAATAATAAAGAATTGAAGAAATTTATCTGGGAGAGGAAGAGGGCAAGGGTTAAATGGGAAATGCTGATCCTTCCAATAGAACAAGGTGGTTTAGTATTACCGGATTTGAAGGGATATTTCAGAGCTACACAACTAAGGTTTATAACACATATATAACACAAACAAAAGTTATAATTCAAAGAGGAAAGGCATGATGATAAAGCAGGAAAGAAATTCAAGAAATAAGGAGAGAGTGAGATTTTGGATGCAGATCCTTAATGAGAACAAAAGCCATAAGTAATATTATATTCATAAAGTAGCAGAACGTTTTCTAAGAACTAAGCCAATATGATAAAGGGGGAAGGAGCCAATAGGGATGACTACAAGTAGGAGTGCAGAGAACAGTCCAAAGAGGGATGGAACGTACTAGAGAAAACTGGCAAAGGAATCAAGGCATTGGGATCAAATAACTAGAAATGGAAAGATAAGATTGCCATGAGGCCAAAACGACATTTGAACTGCAGGCTAAAAACCACCTTCCCTACCAGGGATAGATTGAGTTTAGGCAATGAGACAGGAATAGGGGAATCTAAAGTGAAACACTTGCTTTGGTAAAGTTTTCAGTTGTATCTAGAATAGAAGCTACTGTTAAAAAAGAGATAATTAAATAGGACACACAAAATACTTTATAATAACTATCAGAATCAGAGGAGATTAGAAAAGATTGGGAGGAGAGACTGTAAAAGCAATTTTCAACATTACAATGGGAGGATATATGTATGTCTCCCAAGAATGCAACAAAGTCCAGAAGGTTTAGGATCTCTGCTTGACGTGTTTGCATAAGAACCTTTATATCCCAAGCAGACTTTAAAGAATTTTTCCTCAGGTAGATAGCAAATGTTATCGGAGTGATGGGGAAGAAAGAGATAACTGGGAATGTGTGTTGGGAGTGTAATGAGTTGGCAGATTTAAAAAATTCCCTACAGAGTACTCTGTCAGAATTACTGAGCGAGTAAATGGTTGTTACTAAGGAAATTCTTCTTTTGAGCTGGGACACAGGATCTGAATTGCCTAGCCAAAGTAAGATCTTATTACGTTTAATTCAATTGGCTGCCAAAAAAAGCAATTAGAAGAAAATGGAAATCAAAGTTTAAGCCAACTGAATTTGAAGTGCTGGATAGTGTAACAGAGATAAAAGAAATGGAAGCAGGATCTTTACAAAATGGATGGAAGAAAATAACGTAGAAATAAATGGAAATTGTGGGAACAGATATAGAATAATGCTGAGGAGGAGGAAGATGAGTGAGGTTTAAGGGAAGGCAGGAATTCAGCAATTTATGGAATACAGGGCTTGCTGGTAATTACAAGGAAACAAAACGTATATGATGTATAATGTATGCAAATAGAAAACAATGTTAACTTGGTTTGTTTTCTTTTCTGTTAATGTATGTTTCCCCATGTCTTTTGTAATAATTTAATAAAGGTGTTAAACAGCTAACCTAACAGTAGCAGACCATGAGGCAACTATACAGGCTATCTCTGTAGATGTTGCTATCATAGGTGTTGTCTCATCTGTTTTTATTAGGAGTCTGAAGGCATGAGGCTGCAGTTGTGGGTTTTAAAAGGCATTATTCCACGACTGTTTTTAATGCCTGCTATTATTTACACTCATTAAAACATCAGTAATTGTACTGAACAAAATACAGTAGCAAAACCTCAATATGAATTCTTCTGAAGTTAGGTTGATTGGTATTCTGACCAGGACTTGATTCCAAGAAAAATGTAATTTCTTTTACAGATTTATCCTGAGTTTATTCGATTATTAAAATACAAATTCTGCATGTATTAATTTCTATTTGATAAATGGGTAGGTAAATTGGTCTTAAGACCCCTTTCAGCTATGACACAGGCCTAGATGGGCAAGACAACAGAAAAGCAACATACAGTGGTGCAGTTATGTAGTATAAACATATACTCAAACATATAGTTGAAATATATACACAAATATATATATATATATACAGCAAGTAGTTTGCATACATAACAAATAGCAAAGAAAAGATGCAATATACACAGGAAGCATGTGAAACGGTATAGATTAGTTGCACAAAGTATTAGTGATGAGGATGGCTAAAATCAGAAGACAGTAGAATTCTTAGCCTTCCTCTATAAAGCATCTACATGCAGAATCATTACTCAGCTGTTCTGAAAGAGCTACCATAAGTCTACAAAAGTTTATTTACCCCTTAAAGCAGAAGGCAAATTCTGCCAGAGGGGAGGTCCCAGTCTTGAAAAGGATCTTTTAACTATAAATGTTTTAAAGGGTGGTCTATACAGGGAAATATGGTTAGATTGGGAATTTCTTAGGGAGTCATTTGGTTGTCTTACAGAGAAAAGTCTTTTCAAGGTTGAGTCAATATCCTTCATTCAAAATGTTATATATTAGTGAACTGAGTAAATAGGTGGATTTTTCAGTGAGAGAGCCAATTCACCATCAGCAGAAGGCAGCAGTAATTAGTGCAGCAGTCAGCAAGAAAAGAAAATCTGCAGATTTCTTTGTTGTATTTTATTTTGGGGAATATCTGTAGATTTTGTGCTGTGGAAAAAAATGGAAGTTCAGGAGAGGAAGAACATATTCCAATTTTGGGAAATATTTTTAACTAAGGCCAATCTAACTATAGGGGAAAGCAGTTGAGAAATTCTGTAGCATAGCTGAGAACTTTGTTCACAATATTTTGTGTGTGGGTAGACAAGGTGAGAGAATGGTCAATGGTAAGCCATAGTATTTCTATTCAGTAACAGTAAGGATGATGTTATTTTGGTAATCTGATATCACAAGTGTGGGTTATTGAGGGTATTTGTTACAGGATGAGAATAGTACATTAGTTTTTGTTTGTGGCAGAGATTGGTGAAGGACTGTTTAATCTGGGTGCGCAGACTGTTAGGACATTTATTAGCTTGAAGTAAAATAATGTCATTAGCATAAAATATAGAGGGCAGATAATCATGGAGGTCAATGCCGAATAAGAGAAGATAAGGGGACCTAGGGCTGAGCTTTGAGGGATGCCCACATTAAATATGTTAACTGCAGACAGCTGGTTATTAGAGTACACCTAAAGTGACCTATTCTCCGTATAACTTTGGAACCACTTAATACTATTTTGGTCAAAGTCAAGTTTAGCAGGTTTGAAGAGCAGAAGGTTGGTGTCAACTGTTTCAAATGCGCCAGTCATATTAACAAACATATTAGCAGTAATGAGGCCTTCACTGTTGTTACATTACATAGAGTTAGTAACAGAGTACAGCAGTTATGGTGCTGAAATCATTTCTGAATCCACATTACTTATCTGATAGAAGACCAAAGCAATTTATGTGCTTGTGTATTTGTTTTTAGAGAAACATTTCAAAGATTCTAGCCAGATGACATAATAGAGATAGGGTGCCAGCCTTTATGGGTTTGGGTGGAGGGTACTTAGGGAAGGGAAATAATGAGGGAATGTTTTAAAGCTGTAGTTTTTTTCCTAGTTCATGTTTTCTCTTCACCTTTTCTAGTTGATTTCCTTTCAGACCAAGTTTTTTCTTTGCTGACATTCAGGCAGTGTACGTACTAGCCAGTAACTGAATTTACTAAAACTTGCACTGTTTCTGGCCCTTATCTTTCAGTTTCTTTTTTCATACTGGGAGAGTTGAAATCAAGCTACTGATCAGTGTGCCACCAGCTTGGAAATCAAACCATTACGAATACAAATCTTTATCACTTTTTTCACCTTTAACTTCCACAGGAAAACCATTTGTTGTTGGAGACTTCCCTATGGATGAGTCATCTCTTCCCAGCTTAGGTATTAATAATTGTTGATCCCTGCTCAGATATCAAAGTGATTAAGGCACAGGATTACCATCTAGTAAACCTGGGTTCGAAACCTGGCTGGGGAACAACTGGGAAGCAGAAGTATCTGTATGAAAGAAAAGCCTGCCAATCTACTTCCATAGTATATGCCACGAAAACCAAATGGGGTCTTCCCAGAGAGATGCCAAGAGTCACTTTCAACTTGGGGGCAGTTGCTATATTAATTGTTGAACTTCATCCTATATTAACCTCGACAGAATTAAGCCTTCCATAAATATTTCCATTCGTGCTTTGTACTTTGCTTCTGCATTTTTCTACTTTATACAATTTTCTTAAAACTTCCAAATTTCTCTAATACCTCTATAGGATCTCTGGTTACATTTCTAATTAAAGGGTTCTGGAGTTTGGCAACAACATCTTCTAATTTCTGTTGCTTAAGTCATTTTGCTAGAAGTTTTTGATTTCTGGAGTTAGCAAAAAATAGCTGCTGGGGGGTGTGGTCAAAATGTGCTCGGAGTAGCAGCAGTTCTTTTCAGCTCTGTCTCCAACAATTTTATGACAGGATTTTTGACTAAAGCTATCCCAAAAGATTTTTTTATACCAATAGATTCTACTAAAGTTAATTTAGGATAGTATATCAAAATCTTTAAAGAATTTTATTTTTTTCCTGTCAAAAATACTCTGGATAATTGCTTCACTCATCATTGGATCTCAAAATGAGCTTTACTAAAGCTAACCATCAAGAAACATCACTTAAAGAACTACAATCCTTACTCTCTAACATTCAGGACTTATCGATGAAAATTGACAAAAAGGACTTAAAACTTGACAACTTTAAAGAGAAATGCTCTAAACAAATGGGCGTTTTACATGAGAATCTACAACAGAAATCACAAATTTCTGGTATTAATCACTTAATGACATGGACAGTAGAATACAAGAGGGTGAACATAACATAGAATTTTTACTAGAACAAAATACCCTACTACAATCAAAGGTGGATGACTTAGAAAACCAGTCCCAAAGAAATATTAGAATTTTTGGATTACCTGACAACATTGAAGGTAACAATTTAGCAAGCTTTTTAACCACTTGGTTACATGAAGTCCTAGATCTCCCAGAAACTTTATCATATGGCATAGAAAGAGCTCACAGATCTCTAGTAACATCTAAAATCAGTAAAAGCAACTCTTCTAAGTCTGTGACTGTGATATTTCTGTCTTCACATGACAAAGAAATTATCCTCAAAACACCGTGGGCTAAGTCTCCCATTAAAATAAAAGACAATAATATTTGTTTTGACAATGATTACTCTCCTATGGTTATAGCTAACAGGAAACTTTCTTTGCCTTTAATAAAAGAACTAAAAAAGTGTCAAATGAAAATCCACTTGTTGCTCCCGGCTAGACTGAGAATTTTTCTAGAAGATGGTCCAAATATATTTGAAGATTTGGATGCTGCTCTTTCATTTATTAGAACAAATAAAATTCTTGATAAAATTGAAGAAATTGAGTGGGCAAATGCAAGCTTGAAAAGAATAGCTGAAAATTGTTCTTGGAAAACCTCAGAAAAGACAAAAAGCTGAAAAAATGAATAATTATTTGAACTCTTTAACCTTGTATATCATTTAATCTGTGTATTGAAATATCTGAATAACAAGTATAATATATTTCCCAAATTATTGACTCTAGTCTTGTTCACAGGTGAGCAGCATATATTATTCTGCTATTAGATACTGAATGGAGCTTTTCTTTCACTTTAAAAAAAAAGAGAAAGGAGTGTTGTGGGGAAGGGAGGGATGGTAATGTTTGCAATGATGTTTACTTGCTATTATTGACAGTGTTTTGCTTAATTTAATGTTTAAACTGCAAAAATTCATTGTATTTGGAAATGGAGTGATGTACAATATGGTCGTTTGTCACACAGACTGCTTTATTAAGGTTTTTAGTGGTTTTAAAACAAACTCTTTTCATGCTCTGTATAGTGGCACAAGACACTTCAGTACACAAGAGAGTTTAAATTACTGATAGATTCCCGCTCAAGGTCTTGTTATTCACCTTTCTTCATTGGGAGCTTGAGAAAACAATTTGTGAGCTATTGAGATGCTGAACTGCTTTATAGGATAATATAAGCGAGCGACACATCATACGAACTTTGAACTCTGATCTGAGGTCGCATAAACAGGAAAGAATATTACCAATGCCAAAAAAAAGTTAAATGGATCTACATCACATTTAAATAAGAATAAGCATCTACACTAATCGGAAAGCAGAAGTTAACTATAAAATCACATAAGTGAGTTATTAACATCTACAATGACACCTTCAGATAGTTTTTTTTAAAAAAATGATGCTAAACAGTTTTTTTTTTTTAACTGAAAAACGACAGAAGGGCTTTTTTGCCTTTCAAGTATGATGTAGTGGAGCATATACATTTTAAACATTATCCCATTATATGCACACATACTTACACACATACATGCAAGTATATGTATGTATATAATTCCTGGTCAGTAAGGACAAGTATATTTTCCAAGATTATCTGAGATTAATTTTGGTTGCAAAAAAAAGGCAAAACCCAGTATTTGTTTTACATAATATGCTGATTGCACTCTGTTACAAAGTAATGATAAATGTCTGGGCATTCAATCAACATTTCTATACTCTTGAATACACTGGTTCTATAAAATTTTATTTTAAGAAATGCTGAATGATTTATAAGCAATATTTTAGAAATGGACAAATCTTTGAATCTGCTCAAAACCTGCTGTAGTAGCTGAAAGAAAGTGATGTCTAACCAAATTATATATCCTCAGTAAAACTAACAGATTTAGTTATTATAATAAAAGACATACTACAGCTTGCTGAATGTTTAAGATATACAGTTTCAAAAAAGCACAATTTGTATCCAGCTAAAATTATTTGTCAATAACTTGTATGGATATGCAACATCTCAATGGAACATAGTATAATCATATATGCAGGCATGATGAATAAGTGCTTAATGATACTTGTTGCAAAGTTTTTGAACTATTACCAATATTGGTGGCTTGTTTACACTCAGAGTCCTCCTATTCAATCATAATGCTTTCTCCCCCACTGAAAATACGGTTATATTCAGTTTGATACCAAAGTTGATGACTATTTTTAACAAGTATTTCTATAATATTATCAGATTGTAGTTTCATTTAATAACTGCATTTCATTTTTATTGTTTAGTGAACTGCTTCTTTAGATATCAATATTAAAATATTTGCAAATGACTGAAATCTATATTTTCAATTTTACTTAAATTACTAATGTTTTTGATTGTGAAACATTGAGAATGATATCTCAAACTTTATTCAGATTTATTTAATCTTTATACGTGCATTAGATTAACTACTAAATCTTGAGGTTACAGTTACAGTTTATATGGTTAGTTTACTATAAATATTGATGAGTTCTTTTGATATATAATTATATAAATAAATTCAAGAAAATAATTATGCTGACAGTAGCTGATTTGCTGCTATCTGGCAGATGGTTAATTTGGGTGGTTAATGCTACTCAAATTAGGAGTTTTAAACTCCAGAAAGGGTGTGGGTGAATATAATTTTTTACATTTATATGTTCAATGTTTATTACATCTTTTACTGACGTTCACTAAATCAATATATTTAAAAATATACTGGTTGGTTATTACTTGAACTGTTGTTTTCTAATATTTATAAGGTTCCTAACAGAATTTCTTAAACATCTTTATACAAACAAAACATTAATGGTCAGTTTATATTTAAATCAAATAAATAATAATTAATGCTTCTTTTAAAAGGTATCTCAATTAATATTAATGATTTAAACAACTCTAATAAGAGGAGGAGCTTATTTAAATACCTCAAATTACATAAATCACATTTAATTTTCTTACAAGAAACACACAATATCAGAAGATATAGCCAAGCTTGATAAAAAAACGTATACGGTAATAAGTTCAGAACATCAACAAAAAAAAGAGGAGTAGCCATACTATGGAACAATACAATACCCCTTCCCAAGATATTAGAAGTATATAAAGATGATAAAGGACTTCTTTCTGCTACAATTGAAATGAATAAGAAAGTATTTACACTTAAACATTTATTGGTTACCAGGTATAGCGACAAATACAGTTAAACAACATTTAAATCAGATTGTCAATTTATCTAAAGGTAATATTATAATAGCTGGTGACTAACTGTATATTAAATGATAGAGACACTAATACTAGAGGTAAAAGGATTTCTGCTTCAGCTAAACTATTAAAGGATTTTACTGACATATCTTTTGAAATATATTAATTTTACTAAATCAAATTCATTATCTTATACCTTCTATTCACAGAGACATAATACTCATTCCAGAATAGAGTTTTTATTCCTAAAGAATTAAGTAGTTGCCTATCTAAAACTAAAGTCATTTAATGCCCCTTATCAGATAATTCTATAACCTATGAGATATTAATACAACTCACAACATTCAGATAAAAAAACACCCTGCTTACATTACAAAATTAAAAGACTTTAGAGATTTTCTTTCATCAGAAATACTATCACTTTAAATATTACAAAAGACATATCTGATATTTACATATGGGACGCTTTAAAAGCTTACCTATATGGGAAAATTCTGACTTGGTACAATAAAAAAAGGAAATTATGGGATAAGGAATTACAAGACATACAATCCAAACTTGAAAATTTAAAACATAATAGAGGAGATAAGGATAGTAATGAGAAAAAAAAATCATTTCACTAAATAGGTACATGGAAATCTTGAATCACAAAACAATGATTAATATAGAGAAATTTAAATTCATAAACTTTTCTATCAATCCTAGATCCCTAAATATACTGGCCAATAAAACTAAACTACTTAATAAGCTTAATCATATTAATGAAATTTATTCCCCCAAAAAAGGAAAGATGGTCTCTGATTTATAGAATATACTAACAGAATTTAGAGAATTTTTTGTCAATATTAATCAAAAATCTCAGACGATAGATTCAAAAGAAGAGATTAAAGCATTTATTACAAAATACACTAAGAATAGATCATCAAAAGAGCAATCGGCAGTTATAGATAAACTCGTATCCTTTATAGAGCTTCAAAATCAAATTAGTAGATTAAAACAAAATAGAGTACCTGGAAATTATGGTATTATTCCTGAAATATATAAAATTATGCCTAAAACAGCTTTAAATTTACTCCATAAAGTTTATACTATTTCTCAAAACAACTTTCTTACCCCACCCTCTTAGAAATATACTTTTATATCCATAATAGTGAAACCTAATAAAGATCCCACAAAATGTTCTTCATATAGGCCAATTTCACTACTGAATATTGATTATAAAATGTTTATGTCAATATATATAGATAGGTTAAAAATATTTCTCCCATCTTTAGTAGATGAAGATCAGACAGGCTTTATTGTAAATAGAAATACATATGATAACATAAAAAGAACTATTACATTGATTGAATCTGAAAAAGATTTAAACAAAAGACTTACATTAAGTCTAGCTATAAACTAACCAAATCCAAAAGAGGCCAGAACTCAAGTGAGAGGTTAGTAAAGACTTTATTAAGCCAAAAAGTCATCCACAGACTGGTTTCGGCCATATGCCTTTTTCAATGTGTTACACATGAGCTTAAACGCAACACATTTATATAGAAACATTTTTAATCCACTAATCAGCCGGTTCCACCCATCCAATCAATTAACTATTAAAGATGTTTATTCAACCCAGGGGAAAAATACCCCCCCCCCATTTAATAATCCAACTTCTTTCTTTTTTGTTTAAAATATTGTGCCAACTAGCTTTTAAATTTCTATTACCAAGAACTTTATCAATGACAATAAATTTTAATTGTGTATAGTAGGGTGTTTTATGGTATGCTTATACAAAGCATTAGTTAAACATGTATTCCTAATATTACTAAGGTGTTCAGAAATACATAATCTAATAGGTCTAAAAGTCTGACCTACATAGAATGCTGTACACATACACATAACTAAACCACCCAATCTGTGCTACAGTTAGCAAATATATTAATGTTGAATATACAAGACGTATTTTTACTAGTAAATTCCTTGGTTTTACATATGTGCTTACAAAATGAACAATGGCCACATGAAAAACATCTTAGGTTCATAGATTAGTACTAGGCTAACTGCCCTTGCGAGCAATTTTAAGCCTAGCCAATTATCCCTTGTGAGACTCAAACCCTGCACCTTGTGTTTATAAGGCAAACACCTTAACCATTAGGCAACCTCCCAACATCTCACCAGTATTCTGCCTTCCAAAGTACCCTGAATAGTGTTTACAGATGGTGTTTTGTGTTTGTACGGATTGAAAAATCCTTCTAGTGTTTTACCTCTCCTAAAGGAGAACCGGCACCTAGGACCTAAAAGGTTACTATGCTGATCATCAGCCCATAAGACGGCCCAGTCTTGCTGAATGAGATCCATAAAGCGAAAAGTATTGCGGCCATAACTAATAATTAGTTTAATAATATTATTATTTTTTTTGGATTGATATTTCAGCAGATCTGCTCTGTCTAAAGATTGAACCTCCCTACTAGCCTGAACAATATGAGAATTGGTACATCCTCATTCTCCAAATTTACCTATTAGTTCCTGCTGTTGTGATAAGAACCCCTCATTAGAAGAACAAATTCTACAAACCCTCAAATTGCGATTTTTGGAATATTTCGGATATGTTTCAGATGACAGCTGGAGGCATGGAGTAAAGTATTAGAATGAAATGGTTTACGGATAAACAGAAGAATCCAATGTACCATCCTGTTGTCGTCTCAACAGGACATCCAAAAATGAAATACAGTCAGTATCATAATGTATTGTAAATTGGATGCCCCACTTATTTTCATTCAGATATTGAAAAATTCTTGTAAATATTCATCAGAATTCCAAACCATCCAGCAGTCATCCAAAAATCTCTGCCAAATATCTACTTCGCCCAAAAAGAGGAGGAAATAAAAGTGAAAGGAACTTGTGTTTTAAGGTTGTGACAGATTTTTTCTTCATCTCCTGTTGAGATCTCTCAAGGTATTTTGAGCATTGATTATAATATTTAAATGTATATGTGTAGGTGTGTGCAGTAAAGAAATTGTGGGGAGTGCTGGCACAGGGTTGCATGCCCTCTCCTTTTAAGAGAGGAAACTTGCTGCTTGGAGCTCTGAAGTTTCCCACAAGCCATTTATCAGGTCAGGTACGCAGTTTATTTTCTCAATTTCTTTTCTAAGTACACTCCAAATATATGTGTGTGTGTATATATATATATATATATATATATATATATATATATATATATATATATATATTTTTTTTTTTTTTTTTGGCTGGGGTGCCTTCTGTGCGGAGTCTGCATGTCCTCCTGCATTCGTATGGGTTCCTCTGGGTGCTCTGGTTTCCTTCCAAGTTACAAAGACATGCATGTGGAGTATTTCTCCCTGGGCCTCCGCTGAAAATTGGCTTTGTTCCAAGTAACACTTTGCCAGTTAACAAATGTTAAATATATATATATATATATATATATATATATACACATGATGGTTTCCTCCCTTTTTTTAATTTCTCCAAATCTTTTGGGTTTCTAATACCATGATGGGAATGGACCTTGTCCCCAAGTCAAAGTATGATTAAAGTTCAAGAAATGAGTATTGTTTCACTCTGATGTCAGCCAAAAGTGCTCTTCGCAGCCCCAACAATGTGCCCAGTAATAACTCCTCCTGCAATTTGTATGGTGTTACATGTATTAGTAGTATAGTTAAGTATGATTGTAGACTGTATTTAATAAGAACCATTGTTCCTACTGCTATTGGAAAGTACAGTTGTGTACCTACCATAAATGTAGATGTTCGAGTGTATTCACTGTTGCAGTCATTACACTTGGGTTATCCTGCTGGCAGGCTACCTGCAGTCGGCCCGAATTCCAAAGTCTTGGTCCGGCGTTGGTTGCTGTCGCCTCTTCCCTGACGTCAGTGCACCAGGGGTACAAAAGATGCAGCAGACGCCATTTTCTTCAGTTTTTCTTGCCCCAGACGTCAGGTGCCCTCAAAAGGGTAGGCTAAAAATTCTGCAAATAAAAATGCATGCACCAACATAACATTACCTTCATCTACAAGCAAATACACCACATAGGTTGTACAGAATAGTGAAGTACAGATAAGTTCCAGCAATGTAAGGGGGATGGTGGGAGGGTAACCTGGACTGCAACAGTGAATACACTCGAACATCTATATTTATGGTAGGTACACAACTGTACTATGTTCATCGTGTTTCACTGTTGCAGTCATTACACTTGGGTTGAATCCCAAAGCTGAGGTTGGGTGGCTGGGCCTAAATAGAATTAGGAGTGGCTATGTGGCCCTGCAGAACTGCAGTGGCGAAACCTGCTCTGGATTTAGAGTAAAGAGGTAAGTGGTAATGCTTTGTAAAAGTGTGCACTGAAGTCCAAGTTGCAGCCTTCAAAATGTCCTTGGTTGGTACTCCACTGTGGAAGGCTGCTGAAGTGGCTGCTGCTCTGGTTGAATGTGGCCTAAAGCCCTTAGGCACTGATTTGCCATGTTGTGAATAGCAGAAACAAATGCAGTGGCCTATCCATTTTGAAATAGTCTGCTTTGAGACAGCTTTTCCTTGCTATCCTGCAGCATATGCCACTAAGAGTTGCTCAGTCTTTCTGAAAGCTTTGGTTTTGTCCAAGTAGAAGCGTAACTGTATATGTCCAAAGAATGCAGACATCTCTCCCCCTTATTCTGTGGGTTTGGATAAAAGGTAGGCAAATGAATGGTTTGGTTAAGAGCCACACTGGACACTACCTTAGGCATAAATGTTGGGTTTGTCCTTAGAGAAACCCTGTCCGGATGGAAAATTATGAAAGGCTCCACAGCCATTAGTGCCTGTAATTCTGAGACTTTTCTTGCTGAAGTTATTGCTAGGAGCAGAGCTGTTTTCCATGATAAGAATTTTATTTCAGCTGTATTGGCTGGCTCAAAAGGAGGCAATGTGAGTTTCTCCAAGACAAAATTGAGGTCCCATGCAGGTATTGGCGCTCTCCTTGGAGGTCTTATGTTTTTGACTCCTCTGAGGTACTGCCTTAACAGCGGGTGTGAAAAAATAGGTGGGTCCATATTGTAATTAGCTGAAATGGCAGAGGCATGGATCTTAATTGATGAGAAGGATAGGTCTTTGTCCAACATCTCAGTAAGGTATTGTAAAATCTGAGGAATATTTGGTACAAGTGTGTCAAATTAATTGGGCCTTTTTCCAAGCACAGAATCTCTTCCATTTGTCTGCATAAGATTTTCTGGTGCTGGGCCTCCTGGCCTCCAAAATAACATCCATAACTGCTTTAGAGAGAGGTGTGTTCTGAATGGTTACATTATCCACCATGCAGCCAGATTTAGGGTTCTGAGTTGGCTGTGCAGGATCTGATTGTTTTGTTGGGTCAGTAAATGAGGTATTTGAGGTAATGTCCAGGCTGGGCCTTGAGACAAGCTCTTTAGGATTGGGTACCAGTGCTGGCGTGGCCAGTCTGGGGCAATCAGTATCATTCTTGGCTTCTCTTGTCTGACCTTTAGGAGTACCTTGGGGAGGAGAGGCAGTGGAGGAAAGGCATATACTGCAAGGGTTTTCCAGCTGAATGATAGAGAATCCACTTTCCATGCTTTCTTGTGATAAGTCCTTGTGCAGAATCTCTGTAGTTGGCAGTTGTGAGGGGAAGCAAATAGATCTATGTCTGGGCATCCCCATTTCCTTGTTATCATGCTGAAAATTTGTGGATCTAGTTTCCACTCGTGAGGATCCATGAGGTTTCTGCTTAGTTCGTCTGCCAGAGTATTTGTCTTTCCTAGCAGGAATTGTGCTTGCAGGTGTACTTGATAAGTCAATGCTGTGTTCCACAAAGTCATGGCTTGTCTGCAGAGGGGGTAGGAATGTGTGCCTCCCTGCTTGTTTATGTACCACATGACTGTAGTATTGTCCGTCTTTATCAGCAGTTGTCCTGGATGAAGTAGATCCTTGAAGGTTGTCAGGGCAATCTGAACAGCTAGCATCTCTTTTTGATTGATATGAAGATGCATTTGGCTTGTAGGCCATGTGTCCCGAATACATTTTCCTGCCATGTGGACCCCCCAGGCATAATCTGATGCATCTGTTGTTAGTGTCTGCCTGGCTGTGGGTAGAGAGAATGGCTGTCCCTTGTTGTGGTGACAGGCCTGTGCCCACCATCGAAACTCCTGTTGCAGGCAGGGAATGAGGGTAATTAATGTTTCCAGGCTGTGGCAGTGTTGAGTCCAAACACTTTTTAGATACCATTGTAGTTTCCTCATATGCAGTCTTGCATATGGAATTAGTAGAATGCAGGATGCCATGAAGCCCAAAGCCTGCAGAATTTTTCTTGCAGATAACTGGGTCTTTGTTGCCAACATTTCGAAGTAAGAAGTCAGTTGCCTTTGTCTGGCGTGAGATAAGCCATCTGGGCAGTTATATTTAAGCTTGCACCCAGGAATATTATCCCTTGAGAGGGTACTAGTTTTGATTTCTTTTCGTTTACCGTATACCCTAGGCAAATTTGTAATCTTTTTACAAACGCCAGATGCTTTATAGAATGTCCTTGTTCTCTGCTTGAATAAGGCAGTCGTCCAAGTAAGGATATATTTGAATCCCCCTTTGTTTGCAAAAGGCGATTACTGGTGCCAGGCATTTTGTGCAGACCCTGGGTGCAGTAGATAAGCCAAAGGGCAGTGCAGAGAATTGGTAATGCATTGAGCCAGCTATGAATCTGCGGTATCTTCTGCAAGATTGTCTGATAGGGACATGCAGGTATGCCTCTTTTAGGTCCAAAGTTACAAGCCAGGCCTTCTTGCCCAGCATAGGCAGAAGTTGCTGCAAAGTCAACATTTTGAATTTTGGAACGTCCAGAAAAGTGTTTAGAATAGACAGGTCCAGTATTGGTCTCCAGGCTTTGTCCTTTCTGGGTACCAGGAAAAGTCTTGAGTAAAATCCTTGCCCTTGCTCTTGCTGTGGTACTCGCTGAATGGCCCTCATGTCCATGAGGGATGAAACTTGCTTTTGTGTCTCTGCCCATTGATTGTGTGGCAGGTCTGGCATACCTTTTGCCTTTGGCAAGGTGTGAAAGTGGAACCTGTAGCCCTGAGACACTATATTCAAGACCCATTTGTCCTAGGTGATCATGTGCCAATTTTGTGAAAAAAGTGCTAGTTTTCCCCCTAAGGGGGCTGCCAAAAGATAAGTGCTTGGTATTGGCAGAGGAAAGTCATTGGGACTTTTTCCTATATGGCTGTGATTTGTCTTCTCCACTTCTGGAGGTAGAAGCACCCCATTGTTTAGGCCTATATGAGCCTTTGGGCTGGGATCTGCCTCTAGGGCATCTGTATCTGCCTCTTTGTGGCCTGTCTGACAATGGAAAGGACCAATTCTTTGAAAGCCAGTTCCTGCTAAATCTGGGTGGCTGTACCTGTAAGAAATCTTTAACTGTCTGCATAGATTTCACTTTATCCTCCATTTTCTTCAACACCTCTTCTCCCTTAACACCAGACAAAGTATCATGCTGTAAAGGAGCATCCAATAATTTTGCTTTAACATGATCAGGCAGATTCTGCTCATTTAACCAAGCATGCCTTCTAATGACAGAAGCCGTGACAGCGGCCCTGCAAGAGGCCTCCAGTGAATCAAAACCACATTGCAAAGTATGCTTTCCCACTTGTTCAGCTGCATGCAATAAATCCTGCATTTCCTTGTTTTCTGGACATTCTGAATTTGTCAACATTTTCTGTTTTAGCAGTGACATTAAATATTGCTGATATTTAAGCATATGAAACTGACAATTTAAAGCCCTTACAGCCAAGGTAGCAGAAGTGTAAACTTTTTTCCCCCATCTGTCCAGTGCCCTTGAATCCCTGGACAGGGTTTTTTGCAGTGGAAGCCTTGACTCCTTTGGGACCCTGAAATATAGTTTCTGGGTCAGCAGCAGGGTTTTTATATAGAAATTTATCAGAATCTGGAACCCTGTAGTATCTTGTCTGGCTTAACTGGTGCAGGGGGTAAAGAGTCAGGAGACAAGCCGGACTCTGAAAATACATCTACAATGTCTGGAACAGGTGGAATAGCAACAGGTCTATGCTGAGGTAGTAAAAGAAAGTCTCTGAGCCTTTTCTTAGATTCTGAGTAATCTTGGCTCTCCCAGTGAAAATGCTCCCTCATGGTATGCAGGGTTTCCCTAAAAGAATAATCTTCAGGAGGAGAGGCAGAAGGAATAGACTCTTCAACATCAGAATCCTCATAGGGAGGAAGAGAGTATCCCTGTTCAGAAGAGGAGTCAGAGGAAATGGAAACCTGATCTGAAGATTCATATTCTGTCTCTTGCCTAAGCCTCTTATCAGGAGGGGGATGGAAACCCCTGATCAAAGTAATTAGGTCTTCGGCCATTTTAAGCATCTGTTTTTTAGGCATGGAAGTCTGTCCAGGAGAATGCTGTACTTGTTTCTTTGTCTTTAGAGCTGCCTTAGTCTTTGCCTTTGAAGCTGAGGTTGGCTTTACATTTAACTGTGTAGGTCTGAAAACCCCCTCAGAAGCCGATGCCTGCTCAGCGGCTCCGGACTCATCTGAGGGAATAGTTTCCAAATGTCCAATACCTTGAGTATCCAGAGGCCTAGTTAGCTCCAGGTGGGAGTCGGCAGCGGCCTGTGGCTCTGAGGTAGCGGGCATCAGAGGCTGCGAAAGTGCCTCACTGAGAACTGGCGAACCGGCGACTGGCCTAGCGGAAGCCTCATCGTCGGTTTTGGACCTCGGATGCCTGTCCTTTTCCTTACGCTTTTTATAAACTCCGGTCGTCGGCTGTTCCAACGGCATTATATAATTAAATCTTCGGCCAAAGTAATGAAAGGCAAAATCATACCGACGTTTAATAGTGCATTGGTTAAATCTAGCACAAAACCGACAGCTAGCAACATCGTGGTCAGAGCCTAGTCAAGGAATACAGTAAGAATGAAAATCCTTATGAGGTATTTGCTTCCCATAAGAAATACAATTGTTAACTTTTTCTGACATCGGTCTGAAGCAAGAAAAAAAGTTTCCCAACGGGGTACTAAGCTTTAATGAAGACTTCGGATCCGAAATTCGATTTCGAAAATCTCAGGAGTCGGCAGACTGGCACTTGTGAACTGCTTTTGCTTCGGGCACCGTGCGGCACGAAAGACTAAACAAAATGGTGTCGGCTGCATCTTTTATACCCCTGGTGCACTGATCTCAGGGAAGAGGCGACAGCAACCGACGCCATACCAAGACTTTGAAATTCGGGCTGACTGCGGGTAGCCTGCCAGCAGGATAACGCAAGTGTAATGACTGCAACAGTGAAACACGATGAACATCTGTCTGGGTATCTTTCTTCCACTTTGCTCTTGTTTCTGCCTGCAAATCCTGATATTTTATGACTTGGTGTCTGTCTGTATGCAGGGCACTGTAGTCACTGGGTGTGGCATTTTCAATGATCAGTGTTACTTTTCTCTTTTCTTGGACCACTATTATCCAGTTTTCTAGCATCTATCGTTTGAACTGTTGGCAATGGATGATCCTATGTGATGTAGACTTCATTTTCTGTGATGCTTTGTGGCTCATGCTGCCAGTGCTTTTCAGACACTTCAGTACCATAATGTTTGCACAATCCCCAGTGCAACAGTCTCGCCACATTATTATGCCTTTCAGTATACAGTCATCCTGCCATTAGTATGTTGCAACAAGCAACGTGGTGTGCAACCGTTTCCAATTCTGTTTTACAAAACTTACATTTGTCTTTCTCCCACATGTTCAGTGGATTTGTACACCATGTACATAGCCCACTGTCTTGTGCCGCCAATATTAACCTTCCGTCTCTTGGTTTAAATTTGCCTCTCCTTAACCATTCCTGTATTCATTCCTGGTCAACACGAGATTCTTCCAAAAGTTTTCTATAACTTGGAACTATATTTATGCATTTTCCACATCTGGCCCTTCATCTTATATTCTTTCTTTTGTTTTTGGCACATTCAGTTACTGCCTGATTTTTATCTAGTTGTGGTTTGATTTCCATTCCTGCTTGACGCCAATATGCTTCTGCTAGCCTAAGTAGGGAAGTCATCTTAGATTTATTCTCCTCATGTTTCAAAACTTTCACTACATTTGGGTCTTGTGAGGTCAGCAGATACGTGTGGAGTCCCATGATTGCAGATCTATACATGTAATCAATTTCAAGGAGGCCCATCCCTCATTTGGAACGGGGAATATATAATCTTGGTATGCACTGATTTTTATAATTCATTTGAGGAGCATGAAGCATCCTTCTTGTTTTCCTATCTAATCTGTCCAACACCTTTTGGGGCCAGTCACTCCAAAAACTAAGTTAGGACAGGAAGAGTAAATGGGTTTACAGCTTGGATTTTGTTCCTAGATGTCAATGCTGTCTTCAGGATTAATTTACATCTTCTGAAGTGCTCCTTACTAAGTTTTATTCGCATTTGTTCATGTGTTATTGTTAATCCTTCATCAATTCGCAAATATTTATGCACTCCCTCTTGCTCAAGTTCTTTTATATCACGTTCTTGTTTCAAACTGATGTTTTCTTAGTGCTGCAGTTTCCCTGCTTTAAAGGTCACTTTTGCACATTTATCAAGACCAAATTACATTCGTAGATCATCTAAAAAGTTTTGACAACTTGCAGTTGTGCTTTCAGTTCCTCATCTGATGAGCTATACAGTTTCAAATCATCGACAAAAAGAAGATGAGAAGTCTTACACTTTGTTTTCTAGGAGCCAAATTATAGCCATGACTTAAGCTGTTAAGTAGATGGGTTAATGGATTAAGGGCAAGGCTGAATAGCAGCAGTGACAGAGAATCACCCTGGAATATCCCCCTTTGGATTTTTATACCTGGAATATTAAGTTGTCCTTTTTGTCATGGCATAATTGCAAAGTGGTCTGCCACTGTTTCATGGTCACTGTAATGTAGTACCTCAGTGTAGGGTGCATCTTCTACACTTTTAAGCACTCTTTTATCCATGAATGTGGGATATTACCAAATGCTTTTTTTTATAGTCAGGCCATGAAACAACTTAAATTATTCCCCTTTTTACAGTTTTCTACTATGAATTTAACAGCAAATGATCCATTGTTCCATATGATTTTCTTTTATTGCCCCTTTTGTTCTACTGCCATAATCGAGTTTTCTTCTAAATGACTATAGACTCTGTAGGCATCAATTCCAGTACATAGTTTTACGTCATTGGAAGGCAAGTTATTGGTCTAGAATTTTTAGCATACCTTGCAGGTTCACTGTTAAGTAGGAGCATTGTTTTTCCTGTTGGTAACCAGGTTGGTGTCTGTTCAGGGTGCGCATATAAATAATTCTTACTCATGGCTAAATCTTCATGCAAAAATGTTAATACTTTTAACCCGAAGTTAGGTACTGCATCTGGGCATGGGATTTTCCAAGTAGAGACTTTTCTTAACTTTGTTTCAATCTCACTGGTTGTTACTTCATACACTTTCATATCCTCTACCTTTATTCTTTCTTTGACTTCTTCTGTCCATTTAGCATCTTTGTTATGCTCCACAGGATCTTCATAGATATTTCTGCAACATTTCACTATTTCTTTTTTTTTTTTTTATGGTCTTTCAATTCCTTTTACCTTGTTTCCCAGTTCTGTATAATACTTTTTTGGGTCATCAGTAAATGGCTTCTTTTATACTTTTTCTTTATATTTGTCTACGCATCTTCTAAGTTTTCTGCCTGTGCTGAGATTTTTAGTTTGTTTGTGAAAGTGCATGATAGATCCTGACCTGTTCTAATACTGCGCACTGCTTTTTTCATGTCTGTCTTTCTAAGTATTTTCGCTGATCTGTTCCTCTTCTATACTCATCTAATAGTGACACTTCTTGTTAGTTGCTTTATAGTTTTCTCTGTTCGATACTTCCATGATGGTATTCAATTTCTCCCCTTCCTCTCCTTCACTACCCTGTGTTCTTGTGGTAGAACTTTATCACTTATCAATTTAGCTGCACAGTAATATATCCTGTTTACTTCTGTTATATCACATGAAGCTCTATGAACAGTCCTAATTACTATGTTCATTTGTTTCCTCAAAAGTCTAACTTTCTGTTTTTTTTTACCCTCTGCAGTCTACTTCTTTCATTGATCTTAATATGTCTATATCAAGTTAAGCAACTCTTCTCTTGGCTTGTTTTTTTCTAAATTGAGGGCACAATTTTTGTTTTCCATTTCCTGTGGACATTCTACAGAAAGTTCTATTGCATCTTCCTGTGGCACATTCTCTTCAACTTCATCATGTGCCATCCTTTGCTCTGTCATATGAGAACTCAATGGCCTATCACTCTTCAACATTAACTGCATCAGAGTGTCCACAGTTTCCTGTTCCTTCCCTTCCTGTCTAGCTTCAAGTGAATGTTTATACTAGTTTTCTCTGTAAGTCTCCAAAATATCTTCATATGGCAATTGACCAATTGCTTCCCATTCCACTGGTTTCACCTTAATTTGGAGTTTTGTTGCTCTGTCCTGTTATGGTGCTTTCTGAATTAGATTTTCTACACTGAATCCTTCTCTTTGGAGGTGCTTCATGACTTCAGTTTCTGTTGCTTTAACTTCTCCATTACTGATCTCCTTTTCTACTTTTCCTCTGTCTTTTTATTTTTTGTATTTTAAAGTTTTCAATGTCTGGATTCCTTTGCCTGTATTTCTCTTCATATACCTTTGGTACTACTCTTTTTTTTTTTTTTTGATTAGTTACAGTTTGGCTTTCTCCTTTGCATATATATTACACCGTATTAAATGTTTTTCTTTCCCATGTTCATATTTCTTCTTCAAATGTCTCCTGATCTTCCTGTTTCTTCTTTCTTTGGGACTCATTCCATCATGCTGTGATATAACCTGTGTTAGACCTTCTACATCAAATCCTTCACTTTGCAGGCATTCCATAACTTTAAGTTCTATTTTTTTAACTTCTGGTTTACTAATCTTCTCTTCTACATTCCCTCTTTGTGATATCTTTTTTTATTGTGAAATGTTCCATATCTGGATGCCTTTGCCAGTATTTCTCTTCGAATATCTTTGGGGCTGCCTTCTTTTTGTTGACTGATTGATTGATTGATTAATTTATTTATTTGCAGTTGCTTTACCAGGATGGTCCACTGGGCTGAGAATAGCCCGTTTTCAATGGAGTAGTGGGGAGAAAAGCTCCAAATATACAAAATATTTAATAAACAAGCACCAAGAATATAATGAATATAATAAACAATTTTTGTACAGTAATGCAAGTACAATTACAAGCATAAATTTAGATTCAAGTTAAAAGGAATAATAATCATAAATACTATTTACAGAAGTAGTTACGAAAATAAAACTGCCAAAGATTCCAAAGACAACCACAAGCCATTCTATAGTTATGTCAAGAATCTAAATGTCAGTGCTCAGATCTGGTCTGAGCTACAACAGAATGGCATTAAATATACTGATCCCAAGGATATTGTCAATATCCTGGCAGATCGATTTAGTGCCAACTTCACCCCCTCTCACCCCCTAAACCGCCCATCTCAACATCAAAAGATTGCCAGATGGCCAAACTCCGTTAATCATGGCCACATCGGTAGAAACTGCACTCTCCAAAGCTAAGAATGCAGCATCCATGGGACCAGATGACATCCCGGGCTGTGTACTACATGAACTATAAAATGAACTGGCACCTCACCTAAGTGTCATGTTTAATCATAGCTTCACCTCAGGCTTTGTGCCCAATGAGTGGCACACAGCTACAATTATCCCACTCCACAAGGGGGGATCCACCTTGGATCCTAGGGACTACCGTCCCATCAGTCTGACAAGCCTAATCTGCAAGGGCATGGAACACATTATCATGGAACTTATAAACAAAGACATTGGCAACCTTCAAACACTGGACCCCACCCAGTTTGGGTTCGTGAAGGGCCGATCTTATCTCCTGAACCTGAATGACTTCTTCGAATCAGTCTCCAAAGCTGTGGACGAGGGTAAGGCAGTCCACATAGCCTATATGGACCTCTCCAAGGCCTTCGACACCATCTACCACTCTGGAATCATAGATAAACTTACTAAGCTGGGTATAAATCCCTATGTCACTTGATGGGTTGCCAACTAGCTTACTAAAAGAACCCAGACTGTAAAAGTAGCTGACTCCAAATCCAGCTCCAGACAAGTGGAGTACCTCGGGTTCAGTCCTGGGACTGCTCTTCTTTAGCATCTACTTCTCTGAAGTACAGGTCCAACACTAAGGGACGCTGGCTAACAAAGTTTGCAGATGACTGCAAACTGGGAGCCATTACTGAATCCCCAAATGATGTGGATATTCTACAAAAGGGCCTTACAGAAACAGATGCTTGGTGCCAGAGCCATGGGCTCAAGCTTAATGCCAAGAAATGTATAGTTATCCCTTTTGGGAAAAAACATATACCCATGAATTACCACATAGGTGGCAGTACACTAAACACCAAAAGTGTGATGAGAGGCTTAGGGACACCAGTGGACAGTGGTCTCACCTTCGATAACCACATCGCTACAACAGTCAGGAAATCCTTCTATGTGGCACACCTCATCACTAAGGGCTTTTCATCCGGAAAAAAAGGAGGACCCATTATAGAGTACAATGCCCCATTTGGTATATACCTCACAAGAAAGCTGGAAAGGTGGCAGAAATACCTCACTAAAAGAATCACAGGCCTAAAGCAGATGCCCTATGCTGGCCATCTAAAAAAAACTCCAGCTATACTCTGTGGCATATCGTCTACTCATAGGCGATCTCTGCTCAACATACAAAGCCATGTCAAACCCTGAGCTGTTGGACATGCTCCACTTAAAGAAATCCCAATCCCTCAGAGCCACACGCTCCAGGGATCTAAACCTTGTCATCACAATGAACAAAACATGCTGGAGGGATAGGTTCCTGACCCAGAGACTCCCCATACTCTGGAACAGACTGCCCATACATGTCAAGCAGAGCGCCTCCTTGGCCCTCTTCAAAAGGAACCTTGACGATTGGATTGGAGGAAATTCACCCTGGGGATCACGTCAGTCACCCTGCTAGACAGGGGTCCAGGGAAGTAAATATTGTGGGAAGAAATATCCAGGGAATTGTTATGGCTAGGCTTGTACAGGCCCTAGGGCTGATAGCCTAGTACCAACCTATGAAAGTTGGTTCATACAGTGGTAACAGAAATAAACTAAGAAAAAAACAGATGGTTTATACAGAGGTAACAGAAATAAAATAGGAAAAAATGGTTGTTAGATAATTTAGAAGTATGTGAGCGCCTACTGAGAAAAGGCTGAGTTTCAGATGTATTTAAGTCGGAGTAGTGCAGCAACATTCCCAATGGGATGTTAGGTGTGAGTGAAGCAAGGTTTCTAAGGAGGAGCGACTGCTAGTGAAACAGATCAGGGGTGGCAGTGAGTTCCAGAGGCGTGCTAGAGAAAATTATAGTATAAGCTTACCAGGTGGACGGGCAGGTTTATGTAATTCAATAAGATTTTGAGTGTTTGATCTTAGGAGTCTATCATGTATGTGCAGTTTGAAGGTGGAAGCTAGAAAGGGGCAGAGTGAGGGAGTGAAAATAAGTTTGAGGTTAGATGAGTTGGATATAAGTGAGATAGTGGGGCAACTATAGCCAGTTCAGTTTGTGAAGAGCTATACAGTGGTGAGTGGAAGATCAGTAGCCTGTGGCAAATTTGGCAATTTTGTTGTAGCAGGAGGTAAGTTTATCCTTGAGGGATGATTGTAGGTTAGTGAGGAGAGGGGCACCATATAGGAGAGATGGGATGAGGTGTGTGGTAGAGAGAACTAGCTTGGTAGAAGAGAGGTAGCGATTATGGTGGTAGAGCATTCCAAGTTTCTGATGTGTTTTCTTGATGTTTGCATGGAGGTGAATATCAAACTTAAGTGGATCATCAATGAGGACGCCAAGTAATTTTGCATTGGATATGATTTCAAGAGGGGTATGTCTTTTGCATTTGCATAAATATCGTGCCATATCAAATCTCTTTCTTTCCCATGTCCATATTTCATTTTTATACTTTTCAAAATATCTAGTTTTTTTCATTTACATTTTCGTACTTCTTCAGATGCTTCTTTTTCTAAACAGATCAAAGTTTCTTGATCTATATACTGTTTTTTCAAACATATATGTTGTATTAATGACCACAAATTTATATTTGAAGCTTCTGAGAGTTTTTCTTGCGGAAGTATTTTTCTTTCCTCTAACCAAAAAAAAAACCATACTGCGCATATGTAACTAGCAGGAACCAATTTCCATAAACAGTCTTGCACAATGTCTGAGAAGCCATTAATTGTTAGATGTGAGCCTGATTAGTAAGTGTGTGATCACATGGTATAAGCATCACAATGTTCAAAATCCTGTGTAGCAGTTATGCCCTCCTAACGGTGTTTATATTCCAAGCCATTGTGTAAAGTGATACCTGTCACCTGTGCAGATGATGATGGCGGCTGGTACCCTTGACACACTGTAACTTGTGTGACCATGTACTAATGTCTGATGCACAGTGTGAGACAGCATTACATTATGTAGCTGTCACAAAGTTGATGGCAAAAGGGTGTGTGTGATGTGATACATGTATTTTACGCATCCTTAAGTAATTTGTAGGGCCTACACACATTTCCACAAAGAGGAGACTACTATGAAGTGTGCTTTTGGATCTCTGGCTGCAATACTTAGGAGAACTTGGACTAAGATGTGCATGCAATATTCCCAAAAGGCCACACAGCATGGCTTGGTACAATGACTTATAATACGTTAGGAAAATTATAGAGGCAGAATTGTCATTCTGTATTCATGACACTGACGGTTGCAGTTCACTCCTGTGTGCTTACTGCCTGACTTGACAAGTTTAGTTAGTAAAACTGCAAATTGGATGCTGCAACCCTTAATTTACAAAAGGGTGTAAACCCTTCTAAGTGGTGTTTCGTGCTAACTGCACACATTTCTTTCGTTGGTTTGGAGAGACTGAAGCAAAAGTTGTAATGTGAAAATATGAAAAACTTTGGCTGAGTAGTGTCAGCTGCCAATTAACAACTCAATATATGAGCAGTTTAGCAGTAAGATTGGAAATGTGCAAAAAGACAAGGAGTGCCTCAAAACAAATTTACTAATCCGGTTAAAGTATCAGAGGATTGGTAAATAGTTTCAGTTGAGTCAGCGCAGATTATATTAAGCTCAAAAACGCATCAGTTGTCTGCATTAAGCAAGTGATACTTGCCCAAAATATTCAGTAGACCCCCCACCCCCCTGTTAAAAAAAGCTTCACTACATGTACTGTAGAATACAGTGAGATTTCAGTACATTATTTTACTGTGCCAGTATCACAGACACAGGTTTGCAAATTACTGTTTTGCAGTCATTTCAAATATGTGGAGATGATGCAAATGTCAGGAAATTACAGAAACAGCGTGTCAGTAGACTGATGTTCCTCAGACATTGGAAAGTAACAATAGGTTAATATAATAATTTATTTTATTTATTTTACATTTTTGACCGGGCTAGTCCAACTGGATATATGTCCATTTTCAGTAGAGGCCTGGGGAGATAAGCTCCACTATACAGATAATAGCAACTTCAGGTACAGTACAAATTTAAGACTAGAATGCAATTGTTTACATAGCAACTTAGTAATCTTACTACTTAACATATTTAAAAAAAATATTTATAAAGAAGAGACAGGTTCATAAAGTTGATAGCTTGGTATACAAGTTCATACTCTATAGTGGTTCCTTAAAAAGACTAAGTTCATACAGACTTTAGAGCTTGTTTTGTTTTTAGATAATGTTTTGTAGAAATAAATATGGGTAAATAAAAAAATCACTAGTAATAAAACACACTGAAATAAACAAATTAGCTGAACCTGGCTTCAGAAAATTACATTGAAATTGTTTAAATAAATCTTTCTGCTGCTGCCAAACAAATAAAATAACTAAATCAGACTGCAGGCAGAGGGGAAGACATTTGAAATGGTACTCCCTTCCTTTCAATTGTGAGCTGTCAGTTGCAGTGACAGTTTTCACACCTCTGCAGTAGTGTGGGAGGAGGGGACTGTCAATTCATGTTGGACTACAAAAGAATACCTAGGACAAAGGCATCCCAGTTTAGCTACAACTCTGGCTGCTGCTGGATAACTTCAAATTATTGTGTAAAGCAAGCTCTGAGCTAAACATAAATGAGGGTGATTAGCAAAAGAAAAGAAGCAGGCCTAACACAGAAGGAATACAAACTGACAGTGAGTCACAGATTTCCCATTATATGTCAATGGCATGGGCATACACAGTTACTTCCTTATGTCTGGCATGAGTCACAGAAAGAAGACTCGAAATGCTTTATGGGAAAGAGAAGATCATCACGTTGCTATATCAAGCCCCATCGGTAGCCATGTTGTGGTAAACAGGCTAAAATTACAAATAAAGCACTTAGAGTGATTTTTAGGTGTTGAAACAGGTCTGGAAACAAAGAAAGACTGAAAAAATATATTTTTTTTAGTTCTAGGGTGGAGTTTTCCTTTAAGAAATTCTGTAGTGTCCTGGATATGAGCCCTAACCCCTTTTAACAATGGCTTAAGATAGATTGTCAAAAATGATAATGGTTCTGTTAAAGAGCCATTATCAGAAACAATGGGCCTACCTGGCAGTTGTGTGGGGTTCTTATGAATTTTGGGGAGCAAATACAAATATTGCGGCATTTGTGGTATTGTTGTTGCTAGATATAAACTGTGCCTTTGACTCAGTTAACTGGGATTATTTATTTTACTTATGGAGGATTTAAAATTTTCAAATAACTTTATAAACCTTACACATATTTATATAAAGATAGTCAAGCTTATATTAAAATTGGTACTAGTATTTCACAAAAAATTCCTATAACCAAAGGAACTAAGCAAGGATGTCCCTTATCACCACTACTTTTTACATTAATAATGGAACCCTGGGCAAATTTAATTAGGATAGATAAAGAAATTTAAGGTTTTAAGTTAACTCCTAACCTCTCCTCCAAAATACAATTCTTTGCAGACGATATACTCATAACTTTAGGAGGAAATAATCCATTTATAACAGCAGTTTTTAATAATATGATGACATTTCAAAATAAGTCAGGATTAACTTTTAATCATAAAGCAAAACTTCCTATTTATCAAAATAATAACATACTAGATAATAAATACATAAAATATTTAGCACCAGCAAATCAAATCACATATTTGGGAATAATAATTACAAATAATATTAAAGATATCATCCAGCTAAATTATAATTGTCCATCGGCAATAGATGATCTTATAAGTAAATGGAAATGGTTACCTTTTACCATGGAAGAAAAACTTTCAATTATAAAAATGACTATATTACCTAAAGTACTTTATATCACTCAATCAGTCTCTATACCATCCACCCCGAAACCAATAATTAAAAAATTGAATTCATTGACCCTAAAATTCCTTTGGTCTCAAAATAAACCCAGAATACCCCTAACTTACCACATGAAGAATATTGGTCAAATGGATATATAGGATTTCCTAACTTATAATCATATTCAATTTCTGCTGTGATTAAAACTATAGCTCTTCTCATAGATAATGAATATAGTGCAAAATGAAAAAAAAAACTTTAGAAATACTATCCTATGATCCACATAATTGCCGTAATTCCTAAAAACTATAAAGAGTGAACAATTCATGCATATGGTTACTAAAAGATTTTTTTTTTTTTACAAACACTCATCTTATATATAAATCTAACTATAAATCTAACTATATGTTACTTCTCTTGAAAACATTCAGAAATTATATATATAAATGCACAGGGAGTAAGTCTTGTTTTTTTTCTTCTGTTTCCTATAGATTTTACCCAAGGACTTTTGGTCTTATTTGATTATATAAAAATGTCATGTTTAAAAGAAAAGAATTTAATGTATTGGTCTCAGTTAATGGTAAAAGATGAGACAAAATCAATTGATTTGAAAGCATAATTGAATACAGACGCAAACTTATGGTTAGTCTTACAAGACTGTAGACAATTTCTTACAACTAAATTAGACATAATGACACCAATAATAAAAAAGACAATACCTAAACTTTTACATTACTTGATCCTATCCACACAGTATAAATCTATTAAAAATAAGCTATATATATATATATATATATATATATATATATATATATATATATATAAAATATTCAGACATGATGCAGAAATTTATCTAGATAGCTACTGAAACTATTTATTTTAATAAGTATCATCCTGATAACAGTGATAAACATATTATATTGGAATCAGCTTAAAAACACTTCGATTAAATGGAGATCATACACATGGAGATACATGCACAGATCGTTTCTGACCCCATATACTATGAGTAAATTTAGTAGCAATGATAATATATGTTGGAGATATAAGAATAAAGTAAAGGCAGACTGGTCTCATATGTTCTTTGATTGTTTAGTTTTAAAGAAATATTGAGAAGATATCAATCTCTTTTTACAAGCCTTATTTTCAGATAATTTTACACTATTTAAATCTATGATCTTATTCAACACACCAGTACATGAATGTATTAGAGAAGTCAAATATCCATTGATTTGGTCTATATTAGCTGTTGCCAGGAAAATTATAATAAGAAATTGGAAATCTGATACTTCTCCCTCTTTTCAAGAATTTAAGTTACTTCTTACTGAAATTTGCAATTTGGAACTTCTGACCATTAAATCAAGAACTATCAGAAATACACCTACATATAGTATGTGGAATAACTTATATGACCTACTAGGAAAATAACATATCAATTCAGAAATCTGTTGATGTACACCAACATTAGTACATTTGTGAAAGTCTTTGTAAATAGTTTTGTTACGGTTATTTAATAATGTTTATTCATTAACTCAAGGTGAAATATTTGTGAATATTATATGTAAATATTTATTTGAAATTCAAATTGTTTTAACAAAAAAATAGCTGCTAACATGCATATTATACAAATACTCACCTATATACTCTGTACCACTCTTCAGTTGTTCCTGTTTTTATTCTTTGAGATTTCCCTTAGTCTACAATACTTAATTTGTCACCCTCACTAAATAATTCCTATAACTTTACCTCCATCTCTCGCTCTTCCTCTCTTGTTTCTACCATGTTTTTTTAACTCCATTTTCATTGTATTCTACCCAGAGGCTATCCCTTCTGAAGAAATGTCCATCTTCATTAACATTTGAATAATTTCTATTCCCCATTCCTTAAATTCCTCTCTTTGTAACAAGCTAAGTAGGAAAGCACCAAAGTCTAATTTTTAATTCACTGCATCTTTATCTTATCACAATCCAAATGCAGAGCAGCCGCTGACTGAGACGGGGATCCACGCAAAAAATATGCAACGAATTAAACCAAACACCATAAGCGTAATCCCCTGATGGCAATAAAACGCTGAATATAATTCAAGATGTAAGACACTGTATGCACTTCTGCAAATTCAATAAACTTTTATTTCAATAAACTCTATCTTGGAAATAAAAGTTTATTGAATTTGCAGAAGTGCATACAGTGTCTTACATCTTGAATTATATTCAGCGTTTTATTGCCATCAGGGGATTACGCTTATGGTGTTTGGTTTAATTCGTTGCATCTTTATCTTAGTTTTCATTGCACATAATCTGAAATAGTTATTGGATGTGTATCAAAGCTTACAAATAAATGAACATGCACCTTTGAAATATAATTTCTATACAGTCTAGCCCAGTTGCTGTACTTTGGAGAATATGTAAATTGAGTTCCTATTAAATTTACATCTTCCATACAAAATATTCTTACATACTTCTTGAAAAATCTACCTCCCTGTGTTATGTTTTCTGTTCCTCACTCCCGATACATTTTCACTACTGCAAACTGGGTTCTAGTCCACACCCATAAATAATCCCTGCTGGAAGCTCATTTCTCCAAAAATCTTTTTCAGCTCCCTAGTGTGAATTTTAGGAGGAATTTAAATATGGGCCAATGTACTCCTCACACCCCATCCCCTACCAATAACCCCTTACCATCACAAATATTTAATTAATATTCATTTCTTCTTCTATTACTACTGGAGACCATCTAGTAATCAGTATTACCACCTTTTTCCTTTGTCCCTGATATTCTGCTAAATGTCAACCCTGAAATCCTTTATTTGTCAAATTCCCATGCTCATTTCCATCCAAATGTGTCCCTTACAACAGACTTTCTGCAACTAAAAAAGAGCCAGGGTTGGATGTGGTCACAAGATCTCAAACAATCATTCAGGCTTGTTGGACTGTTGTTGGTTTTGGGAGGCTGCTGACCTTTTTTGAACACGTCTGTTTATCTGTATTTTGTTGAGACTGCTTATTCTGCTTTTTGCCAAAACTTAATGAGGAGATAGAATCTGGATTTCCGAGATGGCTGCACAGTGATCAAAGCTTAATTTCACCTCTCCCAGTATGAAAAAAGAAACAGAGATAATGGCTAGTAATTATGCAAGATTTAGTAAAATTCAGTTACTGGCTAGTAAGTACACTGCCTGGACTCCAGTAATGAAGAAACTCAGCCTGAAAGGAAATCAACTAGAAAAGGTGGAGAGAAAACACTGACTGGAAAGAATACTTCACTGTTCAACAAAAGACAGTTCAAGATCCAGTTTGGTACAATAGATGACTTCCAGTAGTTTAGACGAATAAATCAAATCCGCTCAGAAGTGATCAAAATAAACGAAACATTAAAGGAGTATATCAACTCAAATAAAAGGCTGGGGAAAAATGGAAGAAGCTTTAAACAGTTGTTCGAATGAACTGATGAAATGACAAAAATCTGAGGTTGAAATGAACAAAAGGCTGGCTGAGTATACCACTCAAGAATAGCCATTTGAAAAAATGGTAGTTAGAAGACGGAACACGCCCAAAAACGAAAATCTTTTCTGCAGTACCAGAGAAACTGAAGGAAAAATTATGCATTAACTTTATGATGCCACAAATACACAATTGGACTGGTATTCCACAGCAGGATTTGTTAAGTTAAAGTTTTCCACACTGACCATTAGAAAGCAGCTAAAACTTGTATTAGTAAAGATGAAATTATACCCGCAGAAAGAGTTTATCCTGAAAAAACTGTGACAAAGCCCAAAGCATTAAAACTTTGAGACAGCAGTGTTTGTGGAAAATTATTATTTTACTGTACACCAAGGCAGAAGAAAAGCAAATTTATCCCAACGGGGAATGTTGAAAGGCAAGTGTGAGATTCAAGCTGCTTTGTCCAGCTGTCTTTAGAATTTTCCCTGGAAGATCAAATTAATTTTTGATGCTAAACAAGATAAGGAGAAAATACAAAAGTTTGTCCAACACAAAGTGAGCCATCAAACATGAGGACTCTGCTTCCCATGTTTCTGTTAATAAAGCTCATAGAGAGACTTTGCCAGTGAAACCCTTTCCAAAGTTCTAAAGGGAAATGCTTGACGGACAAAAAAAAAAAAAAAAAAAAAAAAAAGCACAGGAGTTGACTAGAAGAATCAGAAGTACATTGGGCTTGAACCAGAGTCAGGTGTTGGGAGGTGGAGATAAAAAGAAAAAAGACCAGACACACAAATTAGTGAACAAATGTGAGATTAAAAAACATAGCATTTGTGAAATACAGATTTATAGGAAAAAGTAGATGAGAAAGATTGGACTTTTGTTGACTTTGTTAAACTTGTAGGGGAACTGAAAAGCAAATTCCTCACTTCATGTCATTAATATCTGGCAAGACACAACAAGGAAAAAAAGGTATGATTAAGTAAAACACTTTTTGTTCTTGACAGTATTTGCATAAACCATTTCATGATTGGAAGAACTGGACTAAATATCTATCTTTTAATTACCAGAAGTGCCAAATACCTGTTTAATAAAAGTCTTTACTCACTGCGAGTTTAATAAAGCTGGTTTATGTAGTAGCAGCATACAGTGGAGGTAGATGTAGTAATTCAACAAGATGTGAACAAGCCTTACTCTCTTCAAATAGCAGTGCTGATAAACTGAAACAGACTGAATTATACTGTCTGTAGTAACTCTGAACTAAATTATTTTTTTTCCTATAATTGCAGAATTTCAAAAAAATGTCCTGCTTTCTTTAGTTTCTGAACTGCTGGACATTCAGCCTGACTTTGGTACTGAATTTTTCAAGTATCTGTACCAAACTGAATTTCTGT
The DNA here is from genome assembly GCF_019279795.1 of Protopterus annectens. Classification (NCBI taxonomy): domain Eukaryota; kingdom Metazoa; phylum Chordata; order Ceratodontiformes; family Protopteridae; genus Protopterus; species Protopterus annectens. Next base: position 506,758,647 of record NC_056750.1, read on the forward strand.
ACTCAGTTTCCTGAATATCAGTAACAAAGTGGATTGAGGGACTTCTGCCTAGAAATTCTCTCATAAAATCCAGTATAAATGCCCTACAAGTTCTACACAGCTCTTGAACCTTGGTTCTCAAGCCTCTTACCATCTAAAGATTTGTTTGTTCCAAAATGCTGTGCACATTCTGTTAACACATTTCATCCTTATCAGCATTTTAGCCTGAATATTATTTCACTGAGATCATTTGCATCCTTCACCGAAACATTCTTTTCTATTGAAATTGTACTTACTGAAACTGCATGTAAATATTAAACGAAGATATACAGGTCTGCTTTAACATGACTGCATTCTTAGGCTATGCAAACAAAATACTGCATTAATGTAGGATTTATTCTGGCAAAACTATATTTATGTCAAGCCTATTCTTACAACCCCCCCCCCCCCCCGGAATCCCTGAACTGGGAAATGTTCCTGTAAATACTTTATAACTATATTAAGTGTCTATATTACAACATCGAAGTTTCAAAACTTCGAATGTTCTAATATCGAACCCTATTCAGTGAAAGCTGAAAAACATCGAACATACAGAACAGCGAATTTTTTCCTAGGGAAAAAAATTGCTGTTCCAAAACACATACACACAACACAAGCACACCAAACAAGCAGCAATCCACACACATACACGTAAAATCTTACACCTAACCCTACACTAAACTATACACACACCACTAACTATCCACTTACCTTAACCCAAACCCTAACCCTAAGGTCCATCACTATTGTACACTCACCTGCGCCTAACCCTAACTCACCTACCCAGCTTTAACCCTCATGTCCACACAATCGCACACTTACCAGACCCGCACCCTAACCCTCACGTCCACACAATCGCACACATACCTAACCCTCACCCTAACCCTAACTACCCTAAACCCTAACTACCCTAACCCGCACTCAATCGCACACTTACCTGAACCCAACCCGTAACTTTCCACCACAGCGCTGAAAATACCGAAGCAACAGAAACGGACAACCAAATTCTTTCCCTAGGAAAAAATTTGGTTTTCTGTTGCTTCGATATTTTTCAGCTTTCGCTGAATAGGGTTCAATATTAGAACATTCGAAGTTTCAAAACTACCAATGTTCTAATATTGACTCCTATTGAGCGAATGCTGAAAATAGCGAAGCTACAGAAAACCAATTTTTTTCCTAGGGAAAGAATTCGGTTGTCCGTTTCTGTTGTTTCGCTATTTTAAGAGCTGTGGTGGAAAGTTACAGGTCGGGTTCAGGTAAGTGTGCGATTGGGCGTGGGTTAGGTGAGTTAGGGTTAGGGCACAGGTTAGGTATGTGTGTGATTGTGTGGACGTGAGGGTTAGGGCGGGGTAGGTGAGTTAGGGTTAGGATGCAGGTGAGGTGAGTGTGCAACAGTGAAGGACCTTAGGGTTAGGGTTTGGGTTAAGGTAAGTGGATAGTTAGTGGTGTATGTATAGTTTAGTGTAGGGTTAGATTTAAGATTTTAGGTGTATGTGTGTGGATTGCTGTTTGTTTGGTGTGCTTGTGTTGTGTGTATGTGTTTTGGAACAGCAATTTCTTTCCCTAGGAAAAAAATTTGCTGTTCTGCATGTTCGATGTTGTAAGTGTTCAGTGTATAGGGGTAGATATTAGAACATTTGAAGTTTTGAAACTTTGATGTTCTAATATAGACCCTCATGACCTGTTAACTATCTGAAATGATTCTGGATTGAAGTCTCTTAACTTTATTATTGAATTCAGCTAGGCAATTCTTTAACATATCCTATAACTAGTATTACATATTCTGTGTATCATCATCAATACTAATTTGTTTTTTTACCTAGAATATATGCATTTTGAAACATAATTACCATATAACATATTAACTTGTTTCTGTAAATCTTTAGCTAAATTTGTAAAAGTGTTAATCCTGTATATATACCTTTTCAATTTTTATGTGCTGTGGAAGAATTAAACAAATTTGTCTCTCAAACACCCTGCAAGTATCTGTTTTATAGTAGTAGCATTACATTTACTAAAACCTTTTCTGCATTTCAGATATGTACCACAACATACCCTGTCCATGTCTTTTTAACTTTCTATTTAATGTACACTATTCATTATGTAATGTGCACTGCATTCTGTAACAACTGATGTCTGACCTGTCATGCCTTGAGTGAATTAAATACATACTACTACTTTTTCTTTAGGTAAAAAAATAGGTATCTTCATAAGCCTATTACAAATAATTCAGTCACTTCAACCATAAACCTAACGAGTGAATAATGTGAGGAGTGATATAACCCTGCAAATTCTTTTCCAATTATATATGCATTCTAATTTATGCATGTTCTAGAAACTGTCTAGTAATGCTGATAGAAATGTATTATACTGAAAATTTAAAACAATGGAGTATGAATGCTACGTTCTGAAATCTGACAGAAATGGACCCTAAAGCAATACCCATTTATACTGAATATATGAAATAGCCGTGCATAAATGTTATATTCTGTAAAATAGAAAAATTATAGAAATTGCATGTTATTTAGCAAATTTTAAGTGATTCCTATATGTGAAAGATAATAAAGCAAACTTTTTTCTTTTTTCAGTTTTGAGAAATGTAGGCATTACAACTTAGAAGAAAGACTGTACAAAAGCATGTCTACATTAATATGCTGGAATCTTGGGCCACTCGGGTGGAGGATGAGGTGTAAAAGTGCACAGATTATAATATATGTAGAGTCGATATCTTTTCTCTTATTTTAGCAAAGGTGAACGTCTGGATTAAGGCCCTTGGCTTTAATATCAAATTTCTTGAGTAAACACATGGGCAGTATAAAAATAACAGAACATTGAATATAATGAAAAATTTTCCTTTAGCAAATAAACTGAGTGTGAGTTGAGGTCTGCAGCTGAGGGCAGCTGTGCATTCTGTTTTTATGGTTCCATGGAGATAAGCTAGCAGGCAGCAAATAGTTCTGGACATAGTTTCTCAAAAGAAACTAAATTAAAAGGTACAAGGGCAAGCTGCTTAGTGAACAAAAAATAAAGTTTGAAATTTCTGAAACTTAATAAGAGATAACAGTTTTCCTGATGTCTAAATACTTCAATGCATTTATTAAAACAGTGTACAATTTAGTTTTAATTTAAAGACAGCCAGTGAACTTTTTCATAAGGCTAAAATTACTGTTTTCAGAAAGTTTACAAGTGATTCCTTACATCTGCAAGGAGAATAAAGTTAAGACAAGAAATGACAGTGCTTGATATATTTAGGAGCACAGACTGTAACATGCTCCTTAGTATTGATAACCTTAATTTTAGATTAGAAAATGCATGTGGGTGCAACTGTCGATTTGGGACAACGGTTCCTATCAGGATGGTTAAACTCCATTATGGGAAGATGTACATAAGTTTTGTACATTTCTTTTAGTGAAAAGGTTCGTTAAAACAAAAAGTCTTGTAAAATGTGACACCGGTTCAAATGGAGATGACAAAAAACTGTATAAAGGATCAACCTGCCAAACATTAGTGGGTACATTTAACACAAAAGCTGGAAAAAGAAATTTAAAACAAAACAGTCATATATAATAGGTGGGAAAGATAACATCTTATCATAATGGCTACTCTATTCATATTATTTTGGAAGGTGAATGGTCTCACAGGTATAGACAAAAAAGCCACATCTGGAAAGACATGAGCATGTGAATTTGATAAAGAAAGGATTTCAGAGTGTATATTCAGCAGAATATCAGGGACAGAGAAAAAGGAGGGCACTTATACTAGTTGCTAGAAAAGGTCCAATATTGATACAAGAAGAATAAAGATAATATTATGTTGGCAAATATATATATTCCAACTATTATACAGTTTAAGAAAATTTTGAGAGAAATATTCAGCTTTCAGCAGGGAATACTGCTTATATGTGAGGACTGGAATTTAATTTACAATAGTGAGGATGTATCGGGGAAATGTAACAAAACAGGGTAGATTTCTGATGAAATGTATGAAAATATTTAGTAAAGAAGATGTGAATTCAGTAGTACTAACTCTGACATTATTTACATATTATTCCCTAAGGTACAATAATTGAGCTAATCTAGATAGAAATTATATTTCATAGGAACAAGTGCATTTAATTGAAAGTTTCTACTCACATCCAATAACTACTTCAGATCAAGAGCCAATAACAACCAAGATAAAAAATGCAAGGTAATGCAGGGAAAATGAGACATTGGCACTTCCCCATCAAGCAGTTAAAAAGACAGGAATGTAAGGAATGGGTAGTGGAAATAATTCAAGAGTTATTAGGGAATATAGAAATTTAGGTTCATAGGTTGTTTAAAAAAAAAAAAAAAAAAAAAAAAAAAAGGTTGGTACTAGGCTATCGGCCCTAGGGCCTATACAAGCCTAGTCATAACAGTTCCCTGGCTATTTCTTCCCAGAATATTTACTTCCCTGGTCTCCTGTCTAACAAGGTGACTGACGTGATCCCCGGGGTGAATTTCCTATCTCCCATCCAATCGTCAAGGTTCCTTTTGAAGAGGGTCAAAGAGGCACTCAGCTTGCCATGTATGGGCTTTATTCAGACATTTTGGCTAGTGAGTGGGATAAAATGAAAATGAATTTAAAAATAGGGTAGAAATGCAAGAAAAAGTGATATGGTTAAGAAGTAACAAGAATTATTTAGAGTGGCTGAAAAAAGTTAAAGTATTGCAGAATAAGGGGATCTAAAGGACAAGAAGATGTGCAACTACAAAGTGCTGAACTGAAAATAAGAGCATATGGATAATATACATGAATTTAGAAAGATTACTGTTAAAGTGTTATGTCTTACAGCTAAAAGAATGTCAAAGGTGTAGCAAAAGTTAGCAGCTATGATCATTGTGGTTTTCGATAGGAGGCAAACATTTGGCAACATTAATTGAACAATGGTGATGCAGAGGGAAGCAGAATAAGAAAATGCCACTGTTGTTGATGGGGCTTGATGAAAAGAAAGTATTTGACAGAATAAGGTGGGATTTCAAGAGTATGGCAATGCAAGCATTTGCATTCTCTAAAACAATAAGGTTAATTAGGAGGATACATGAGAGTGCAGGCAAAATATTAAGTGGGAGGGATCTTCCCTGGTAAGTTGTGTCTAAACAGAGGAACCAGACAAGAGTGTCCTCTTTCCCCGTATCTATATTAGAACATCGAATGTTTCATAGTTCGAATCACTAAAGGTCAACCCTTAATGATTGAACTATGAAAACATCAAACTAAAGGGTGTAGGCAGGGGGGCAAGCCCCCCGCTCCCCCCACTACTTAAATATACCAACTCCGAGACCGCACTTCATTGAAGTAAATGGAAATCTCCCTTATGGAGATTTCAGTTTACCCGTTCGATGTTCTGCACTTTCGCTATTCTCGTGTCGACAATGTCAGATTCGACATTGTCAGCTTTCAAGAATGTAATATAGACCCCTTTCCCCACTGGCAAAGAAAATAGGGGACTCAAATATGAGGATACAATTAGTATCCAATCAAGAAAAGTTTTTTTATTTGCAGGTGATATTCTTTTGGACCTGATAAAACCAGCAAAGGACATCTCAGTGATGTGGAATACTCAGACAATTTCAAGTCTTTTCAGGATACAAAATTAACAAAGTTAAAACAAAGGCTGTAGCTAAAAACTATCGACCCATACATTAATTGATTCAGTAATACCAATATTTATGGGGACATGACAAAATAAAGTATTTAGGATTATGGATTAAAAAGGATTCTGCTAAGGTAGCTAAGAATACATGGGAAGAGACTAAGCAAAAGATAAAACAAACTGAGAAACTGGAAGCTCTTGCTTACAGATATGGATGGCAAGATACAAGAAGTGGAAATGTTTTTAGTCCCTTTAGTTTTATATACTGTTCAGGCACATTTTTATCAACCAGAGAAGTTGTGGACAGTAATTAATAAAGAATTGAAGGATTTTATATGGGAGAGGAGGGGAGGAGTGCATAGAACAAGTGGGATAAGTCGATCCTTCTAACAGAACAAGGTTGTTAAAGATTACCTGATTTGAAGGGATATTTCAGAACTACACAGTTAAGGCTCATATACATAACATAAGCAGATAGCTATAATTCAAAGTGGAAAGGGATGATGATGAAGCAGGGGGAACTTAAGAAATAAAGAGAATGGAATTTTGGATTAGGATATGTTTCAGATAGGGGTGGCTGCAATTAGGGGTACAGAGAACAGGCTTGAGGGGCTGGAATTTACTAGAGAAAACTGAGAAGAAGCCAAGTAGGCATTTGAACTGCAGGCTAGAGACTGTTCCCCTATCAGGGATTAATAGAGTAGGTAAACAGAAAGGGCTATGGGAATCCTAACTGAAAGACCTGTTCTAGTAGAGTTTTTAGTTTAATCTAGACCAGAAGTTTCTGGTAGAAGTATATCATGTAAAATATTGTATGATAACTATAACAATCAATCAGAGGAAGTTAGTAAAGACTGGAAAGAGAGACTGGATAAGCATCTCACAAAGAAACAATGGGAGGACATATGTATGGCTCCCAAATATACAACAAAGTCTAGAAGAGTTATGATTTTTGATTGGAAGTGCTTCCACTGGTATTTTTATACCCCAAGCAGACTCCAATTAATTTTCCATATGTAGATGGCAAATGTCAGAGGTGTAATGGGGAAGAAAAATGTAGCTGGGAGCGTATGTTTTGGGGATTGCTGGTGGAAGGCTTACTGTGTGCTTTCCTGATTGGTAGCTAGCTTGAAACTTGTTTCTCTTTGCTTGTATTTAAGCCTCATGTTTGTACGGGCTTTGGCATAGGCACTCAGAGCGACCGTCTTTTGGTGACTTTGCTACTGATTGCTGAGAATCTGCTTTTACCTGGAGCAAGCCACTACTGAAGAGACAAAAGTAAGTGTGTTTTGCACTTCTTTTATATTCTATGACTGTACTTTAGCATTTTCTTAAGCTATTTGCTGTTATTTTTGCATTCTGTAGAAAAAACAAGCAAAAATGTACTAGCTACTGCTGCTCTAAGTTAATTGCACTGTATTACACTGTATCTGTTAGTTGTAAGTAGTCTGTGTGGTCTTGTTATACTTGGGCTCCAAACCAGCTATTCTACATTAAGGCTGCATTTTTCTGCACGCATGTGGCAGACCTGTTCTGATCTAACCTGTCTGAGATGGGGATTGCTGGCGGAAGACTTATTGTGTGCTTTCCTGACTGGTAGGTAGTTTAAAACTTGTTTCTCTTTGCTTGCATTTAATCTTCATGTTTATGCAGACTTTGACAAAGATACTCAGAGCTACTCATCTTTTGTCAGCTGTTGATTGCTGAGAATCCACCTTCACCTGGAACAATCCACTACTGAAAAAGCAAAAAAATAACTATTTTTTGCATTTCTCTTATATAATGTGACTGTAAATTAGCAGTTTTGTAAACCGTTTGCTGTTATTTTTACACTTCATTAAAAAAAACTTTACTGTCTACTGCTGCTTTAAGTAATTAATTGCACTGTATTACATTGTATCTCTTAGTTGTAGGGTTGTTGTAGATAGTTTGTGTTGTCTTGTTATACTTGTGCTCCAAACCATCTATTCAAAATTAAGAAGGTGTTTTTCTGTACTCTTGCAGCAGAAGTGTACTGATCTAACCCATCCGAGTTAGGGATTGCTGGTGGAAGGCTTACTGTATGCTTTCCTGACTGATAGTTAAAGCTTAAAACTTATTTCTCTTTGCTCATATTTAAACCATGCATTTGTGCAGTGGGTTAGCAGTGCTCTGTATAGATGCAAAATACTAGAAGCTCAATTTTTCCCTAAACAGATGTTAGTGAAACTCTACCAAGCTTTTTTACTGTTCTATCAGCAACTCAGCTGGGCACTGAGCAGCATAGCCTTATTGATCAACCTTTGCCTACACAAAGAATAGGTCCCTCTTGCAATTTTGGTGCTACCAGCACAGTCCTATTAAATTAACCCATTCCCTTCCCTAATAGAATATACAGTAAGAGCCTGCTATCATGAACGGGCAGTTTTCCATTCTCTCTCTCTGGTCAGCCTGATAGACATTGGCATCCTGAGGCAATGTAGCAATTGTCTCATGTATATGGACAACCACTTACTCCTGAAAAAAAAAATACTTTATGTGAGAGATGTAGTTACACTATGAAACTGGAGGCAAGACTCTCGCATAAGAACAAATTGAATGCCAAACAGGTTGTCAACATACACTCACTCCCCACACTAAAAAAGGACATGACACATACCCACATGTGGAGATACTCACTAGTAACTTGCCAAAAGATCAGAGGCCTCCCAAACAGAAGCCACTTAATGCAAAAAACAACACAACACATACACCAATGTCTCAGCAAATAAGCCCATAAGGCATAAAACCACAAAACCTAATGTACTGGTCATAGGTGACTCTATTATGAGACACATGGATTTTCCCCTCACCAGGCTGGATAAGGAGTGGGTTGCAGATAGCTGTCTGTCAGGTGCCAGGATCCATCGAGTTACTCAAGTCACTTAACCACAAGTACTGGTATGACTGTCATTGTCCATGTGGGAATGAATGACATGAGATGTACCTCACTGGACTACATAAACACAGACGTGACTAAGTTCTCAGATTATATGACACAGGCTGGTATAAGCCTAGCCTTAAGCAGCATTCTAACTTCTGCAAGGATGCCACAATACAAGCAAAAAGTGATTGACTAACAACTAGCTTAGCCTCTGGTGTAAGTTCAAGGGGTTCCAAAATCTGTCAGCCTGGGAAGACTTGATTGATAGGCCATATTGCTTTGCCAGAGATGGTCTGCACCTGGTTCCTCTAGGCTTTTAAATACTGGCAAAGGAATCAGCCACCGAAACTGTGCCTTTTTTAGGCAATGTCAAAATAAGCAACCTCCTAACCTAACAAAATCCTCTCTAGACAAACTCAAGGTACTGCTGCTTAATGCTAGGGGGTCTAAACAAGAAACTCCACTCCCTGAAAGCACTCTTCACTTTGGAAGATGATGACATCTGTGCAGTCATAGAAACATGGTTAAAAGGCACTGAAAGCACCCCGGCCGTGCAGGGCTACAATGCCTTCCATACGTGCATACCACAAACTGAGCGTGAAAGAACCAGAGAAGGAGGTATACCTCATCTTCAATAAGGTTAAGGACACCTTAAGTTTGATCAAACAGTATGACTCTGTTGAGCTACTCCATGTCCAATTAACTACAGGCAAAGCCCCCCTTTCACATCATAACTAACTATAGGTCCCACATTATGAAACAGGAAATGCATGCCGCATAGCTGGACTCACTTGCCATACAGCCCAATACCTTACTCATGGGCGATTTTAATTATCCTACCATCAACTGGGAAACATACATGACCACAAACATGCTGGCTTAGAGGTTCTTGGACTTTGTCAGTGCAAATTCTCTGGAACAGCTAGTCAGCACATGCATAAGAGGCTCAAATGTCCTGGACATAATACTTATTAACATGGGAGATCACTCCACCCCCATATCATATGATGTCCTCCCCGATAAGATCGAACCACAAATCAGTCTCATTCGATGTGATTATAAGACCAGATACCCCAACAAACTCAAAAACACTTAAGAATTTTTCAAAGACAGATTACTTCCTACTAAGTGATGGTATAAGATGTTTCAAAGCCCCCTTAAACGCGGGTAACATGGACTCCTATGCAGATGTGTATATTAATGCCCTGTATGCCCACTTAAGCAGTTTTATAAAATCAGCTGCACCTGATGGGATTAAAACCAAATCTTGCCAAAAAAAAACAAGCCATCCTAGTGGACCCCTAGTATAAACAGGCTATACAAGAGAAAGACACTAATTGTCCAAGAACAAGTGGGAACTGGCTCCGCGGAGGAAGAAATTCCTCTCTAGCTTAAACAAACAAATTGCAGATCTCAAGTCTTCCAAAGCTAATTACAAAGCAAAAACAGCTTCTCTAGCTAAGGATACTCACAATGCATTATTAAACTACATCTGAAATCTAGACGGGAATGCCCAGCTATGCACTGAACTGGTTGAAGTTGGCACCACACATATTCAACCAGTGGTAATAGCCAACCTGCTGACAGATTTGGAGCAAACTTCACCCCCTGTCCACTCCAGTCATCCCCCAAAGTATACCTGCCACCATCCCTCAGCCTATTATCTCAAGAGAGCAGGTCATCTTGGTGCTCTCCAAGGCCAAAAACATGGTATCAATGGGACCAGACAACATCCCATGTTGTCTTTTAAACAACTTAAAACATGACCTAGCAGACCCACTTGGACTTGGATTCCTATTTAACCACAGTATGCGAACTATGTTCAGGTGGAATGATGGACAGAACAGTAATCCCTATGCACAAATGGGGGACCATCGACAGATTCTGGAAATTATAGTTCCATTAGCTTGACTAGCCTCATTTGAAAGGCCGTGGGAAGAATCATTATGAACCTCATTAACAAGGACATAGGTACTCTCCAAACTCTGGACCCAACCCAGTCGGATTTGTTAAACATGGTTGACTTCTTTGAGAAAGTCACAAAGGCCCTTGATGAGGGAAAGACAGTGCATACTACCTATCTTGACCCAGCTAAGGCATTTGACAATGCCCCAACTCAGGTATTATAGAGAAACTCTCCCAAATGAGAATTAACCCCTACATTACTAGATAGATAACCAAATGGCTCACCAACAAGACACAATGTCAAAGTGGGAGACTTCACCTCTAGCAAAAGACTAGTCACCAGTGGTGTACCACAGAGTTCTGTACTGGGCCCCTTATTGTTTGGAATTTCTTTCTCAGAAGTCTAGGCAAACTTGGACAGCCTGTGGCTGACCAAGTTCATAGACTATTGTGATGGGAGCAATCACGGAGTCTCCCAACAATGTTAATATACTGCAGACAGAGTTAACGCAGACAAATGATTGGTGCCAAAGATTAAAGCTAAATGCAAAACTTCATTATCGTTCCCCTTGGGAAAGCTGACATCCCTGCTAATTACATTATAGACAGCACAACCCTAAGTGTAGACCCAGTGATATGTCATCTGGGTACTCAGGTTGATAGCAATCTGAACTTTGACCACCACATATCCACAGTAGTAAGGAAATCCTTCTATGTGGCGCATTTTATGAGTAAAGGCATCCCATCTAAATCTAAGGATGTTATAATTCAATTATACTCGGCCCTCATCAGACCAATAAATTAGCACAATTCTCCATTTTGCATGTACCTCAACAGAAATCTACAACAACTGGAGAGACCACAGATGTTTCTCACCAAGAAATTACACGGTAAACAAAACAAGTCTTATGTGGACAGACTGAAAGCCATGTCACTGTATCCTGGCTTACACAGCCATCTCTGACTCGGCCCTGATGGAGATGCTACACATTTGTAAATCAAACTGCACAAGGGTCACTCGATCCAGGGATCTTAACCTAGCCTCTGACATGAAGAGGTCATGCTGGAGAGATAGGTACAGCTCCCAAAGACTGCCACTTCTCTGGAACAAGCTTCCAATTCATGTGAAGCAGAGCCCCTCCCTGACCTTCTTCAAATGCAACCTAGATCAATGGATGGGTGACTGCAAATTCACTCCTGGGGTTGTGCCCATGTCCCTATTAGACAAAGGAAGTCAGTATTAACTGCCATAGACCCCTGCCTCTGCAAACTTCATTCACCTAACCACTGACAAATGGGGCAACTTGGGATAAATATGGATAGGCTTGTAAGGGATTCTAGAGCCATTAGCCTTGTAACCTTCTATGCACCTATGAATCAGAGTGTAAGGAGGTGGCAGACTTTAAAAATTATCTACAGAATACTAAGTCAGAAATACTGGGAGAGTAAATGGGTGCAACTAAAGAAATGATTTTTTGACATGGGAAACAGAATTGCCTAGACATATTAAGGCCTTGTTAAATTTAATTATGGTGGCTGCCAAAAAAGCAATTACTCGAAAATGGAAATCAAAGTCTAAACCAACTATATTTGAAGTATAGAATACTGTAACAGAAATAAAATAATGGAAGTGGAATCTTTGGAAAGGGGTAAGAGCAAATTACTCAGAAAAGGTGAAAGTGTGGGAGAAATGCATGCAGAATAATGTTTTGGAGAAGGAATGAGGTATAAGGGAAGGATGGAATTGATCAATTTATGTAATGCTGGATTGATGAGAAGTTTAAAAAATAATGTGTGATGTATAATGTTTGTAACTGGGAACATGTTAACATGCTTTGTTTTATTTGATATAAATGCATGTTTGCCTATGTCAAGTGGTAATTCAATAAAGGTGTTAAAAAAATTGAATGAGATAAAAAAATTCTTAAAATATTTGGAAAAGTAGGGGTGAAAATTCTTGGAGATTCATTGGATCAGCTTGCCCCTTTTGTTACACAATTTTTGATCGCTTCTGCAGTAAAGGGGCCAAACACTAAATCGCTATCCAATGGGGAATTTAAAATCTCAGTGTTATCATCTGGGAGGTTCTGAGAATGCAGCCACTCAGACATCTTCAAAACAGTACTACTGTCTATCGCCCTAGAGGAAGTATCAACACAGTCATACATACACTGTAAACAATGAGTAAGTGACCTGTGCAATAAAAGAAACTGAGATTTTTCCTCACAAGAAGAAATTTCACATAAAACATTCCTCATATTTTCACAATTAGTCAAAAGATTAGCATATGAGCCTGACAATTTGAAATTTTGAAAATTAAAGTTGCAGAAGTATATACTTTGTCCCCATACCTATCAATAAGTTTCCCATCATTATCGGAAAGTGTAGGATTGGATTTGACTAGGTGCTTAAACAGCAGTGAGATCAATTATATCTGTTAGGTCAAGTTTGGGAATAGTGTGTAAAAATGTACAAGACTGAGGAACTTTATACATTCTTTCGGCCTTTTTAGGCACATCTGGCTGATTATCAGAAAAACTGCAGGCAGTAAGAGACACACATCCTCTACAGCAGACAGGACAGGAGGAATGGGTGTAGGATCCGAAAAATCTTTCTGCAAACACGCATAGTATTTTCTGAGGGACCGAGAAACCTAAGTGTTTTCCCACTGAAAGTACTGGGACATTCTAGCAATAGTCTCAGAGAAATGCCCCACCCCCACCCTAGGGAAAATCAGAAACTAAGCTCTCTCTACAGAGTCTGAACCAGAACTCTGATGGGGAAAAAAGAAAAAGAGAAAAAAAGTATCCATCCCTGCATCTTCCTGTTCAGACTTACAATCTTGAATCTCTTCAAGGAAAGAGGGATCCATAGGTTCATAGGTAGGTACTAGGCTATTGGCCCTAAGGCTTATATAAGCCTAGCCAAACAGTACCCTGGCTTTTGCCACCCAAGAAAATTATTTCCTCTGCCCCTGTCAAGCAGAGCCACAGAAGTGATCCCCGGGCTGAATTTCCTGTTTCCCATCCAATCATCAAGATTTTTCTTGAAGAGTGCTAATGAGGTGCTTTGTTTGATATAGATAGGTAGTTTGTTCCAGAGTATGGGAAGTCTCTGGATAGGAATCTATCCCTCCAGCATGTTCTGTTTATTGTGGTGACAAGGTTTAGGACCCTAGAATGTGTAGCTCAGAGGGATTGGGATTTCTTTAAGTGGAGCATGTCCAACAGCTCTGGGTTTGACATAGCTTTGTATGTTAGGCAGAGATCGCCTCTGAGTAGGTGATATGTGGCAGAGTAAAGCTGGAGTTTTTTGAGACAGTCTGCGTAGGGCATCTGTTTGAGGCCATTAATCTTTGTGAGGTATTTCTGTGGCCTTTCCAGTTGTTATAGATGACTTGTGAGGTACATACCAAAAGGGGCGTTGTACTCTATAATGTGTCTAATGAGTGATGAGTAGAGGGGAACACTGATCTCTTTTTTTATGGATGAGAAACTTTTTGTGATGAGGTGTGCCACGTAGAAGGATTTTCTGACTACTGTGGCAATGTGATTATCAAAGGAGAGACTACTGTCCACCTGTGTCCCAAGGTCTCATCATACTTTCGGTGTTAAGTAGACTACCGCCTATGTGGTAGTTCATGGGTACAGAGTTTTTACCAAAAGGGATGACAATGCACTTTTTGGCATTGAGCTTGAGGCCATAGCTTTGACACCAGTCATCTGTCTCAGTGAGGCCCTTCTGTAGGATGTCCACATCATTAGGAGTTGTGATTATGGCTCCTAGTTTGCAGTCATCTGCAAACTTTGTTAGCCTGTACTTCAGAGTAGATCCCAAACAGGAGAGGACCTAGGACTGAACCCTGTGGTACTCCACTTGTCACTGGTCTGAAGTTGGATTTAGAGTCTGCTACTTTCACAGTGTGAGTTCTGTCAGTGAGCCAGTTGGCAACCCATCTTGTGACATAGGGATTTATACCTAGTTTAGTGAGTTTATCTATAATTCCAGAGTGGGGGATGGTGTTGAAAGCCTTGGCGAGATCTAGATAGGCTGTGTGAACCCACCTTACCCTCATCTACGGCTTTGGTGACTGCTTCAAAGAAGTCAATCAGGTTTAGGAGACATGATCTGCCTTTTACAATCCCGAACTGGGTAGGGTGCAGAGTTTGGAGATTACCAATGTCATTGTTTATACGTTCCTTTGTTTACCAGAAACTATTTTACATGAAGGATCAATAGTGTGAATTAAACCTTTAGCCCGACCCAGTAAATTACTCCTATCCAAAGAAATTTAAGGAGTAAAAGATACATGGTTAGTTTTCTTTTTGTAAGGAAAAATGGGACCAACTGTGTTACTAATCGTGGCAACAGCTTCCCCAGGGATGGGTACAGCATTCAGACAACAGAGAAACCTCCCACTATTCCTTCTCCCAGGACTGACAAGACTGGCTCTCCATTGCCCACTGAGAGGACCCCCCAAAAGACACAGAGGAAGTGGCTAAGCCCTAGTCTATAGTGGCTGTAGGTGCTACACCAGCGAGATCCAGGTTAAAAGATACGAGGGCTTTGGTACAACAAATGGCCACAGCAGAGACACTCACCTGTGGCTGAGGCAAATTGCAAGACTGTTATGGTGGCAAAGGCTGTTTGCTAATTTTTTTTCTTTTTGTGGCTGGAAGGACCACCAACTTTGGGACCAGTTGTCTGTTCTGTGGTCAAGCCAAAATGGCGCCTCTTTCCTGGGGAAAACAACTGGCAAATGCCACTCTGCAAAATGTACTTTTTTGACAGAAAAAAAACAGTAAAAAGCACTTTAAAACAGTCAGCTCCACAAAAGTGAAATAAACCCAATTCTTCCCACAGAAAAATTGTAACTTTTTTTCTGTTGGTTTAAAAGCAGTATACATGAGCATTTCTTTTAAAACCACATTACAGTCTCAAAACAGTTTGTTAAAACACAAGACTCATAGCTTTAAAATAATTTTCCTGAAGAGGAAAAGTGATACAACAGCAACACAAATAAGAAAATGGAATTTTTTCCCCACCAGAGGGAACTCATCTGCCTATTAACTTTATACTAGGCTACCACCAGAGTCTTTACAATCCTAACAGTGCAGCACAACCCAGTTTTCTCCCAGAGCTCTTTGAATGCCTATACAACAGGGTATGCTAATAAAGAGGTAGTTAAGGGTTATTGTGGGGGGTGGGTGTGTTAGTCTGGGATTAAATTTACTTATCGTCAGCTTCTGCCTGTCAGACACATGGGTGTCAGACAAGAGTGAATTTCCGATTTCCCATCCACTAATCTAAGTTTCTTTTGAATAGGCTCACGGATAAACTCTGTTTCATGTAAACGAGGATCTTATTCCATAGTGCAGGGATCCTTTGAGACTCATATCAGTGCCTCCAGCAGGTTCTTTTTATGTTGCAGACAAAGTTCAGGTTCTTGGATCTAGTATTTTGATTGCTGTTTGTCTTGCAGATGTGCAAGAGATTCAGAGGTGGATCTGAGGGTGCCTTACATGCAAGGCATAGAGCGCCTCTCAGTAACTTGCAGGAAACTGAGTACAGAGACAGGATCTGTGTAGGACAGGGTATTCATACCATGGATTCTACTGTTGAGGTAACTGAGGGTGTTCCAACTGTTGCACATGCCTGGTTAGGTACATGCCAAAAGGGAGCATTGTACTCAATGATAGATCTGATAAAGACTGAGTAGAGTGGTACTATTACTACCTTGGACCTGGATGCCATACCCTTGCTCATGAGTTAGGTGACATAGATGATTCTCTTACTATCGTGGCTACCTGCTGATCGAATGCCAGATTACTGTCTACATATGTTCCCGGATCCCTGACTATCAGGTCAGCTCTCTGGGGTGTTTTATCAATGAAGTAATTAGCTTGGGAGAACATTTTCCTAAAGTGTACTATAATGCATTCCTTTGCACTGAGTTTTAATCAGTGGCTTTTTAGACCCTCTTGTAGAATGTTGGTGTTATGGTGGGAAACTACAACAGCTTCCAATTTACAGGCATCTGTGAATTTGGTGAGGCAGAGGCCTTTGACATTAGCCTTGACTTCCGAGAAGTAGATGTCAAACAGGAGTGGGCCCAACATGGAATTCTGGGGTACTCCACTAGTGACCAGTCTCTTGGTGAAGGTGGTCTCAACTATCCTGACGTCTTGGGTCCTATCAGTGAACCAGCTGGCAATCCAGCTAGTTCTGTAGGGTTTTATGCCTAGCTCTGAGAATCTGTCAACAATACCTGACTGGGGTATTGTATTGAATGCCTTAGCCAGGTCAGGGTAGGTGGTATGCACCATTTTCTCCTCAAGCATAGCAATGATCACTCTCGAAGTCCACCATGTTAAGTAGGCAAGACCTTCCCTTAACATAGCCAAACTGGGATGGGTCCAGTGTCTGTAGATTGTTAATACCCTTGTTGATCAGTTCCATGATAAATCATTCCATGGCTTTGCATATTAGACTTGTCATTCTATTGAGTCTGTAGTTTACGGGGTCAGTTGACAGTCCACCCTTATGAAAATGGATGACCGTTATGATCCTGCATTCACCTTGCATGTAACCTGCTTTGAAGCTGTAGCTTAAGAGTAGTGCCTCAAGTGGTCCTTCTAGGTCATGTTTTAGGCTGTTTAGGTGGCAACCAGGGCTACTGTCAGTGGCTAATGAAGCAATGTTTTTGACCTTAGCAAGTGCCTCCAGGACTTGCTCCATGTATTTTTTTTTAATAACATCTTTACTGAATTATTGCTTATGACACAGGCAGTCATACATTTATATAAATGAAAAATCATATTGTCATATTCTCAACTACAAACATTATACATCACATATACTCTTCTATACAATCATTGTCAAATGAACATTACATAGCTCACTCAATTCCTGCTCTCCCTTAAAACTCCTTTCTCCTCCAAAACATTATTCTCCATGTAAGGTTCACACAGTTCCTAGTTTTTTCTATAAAATTTGCTCCTACCCTTTTCTAAAGATTACACTTACAGTTCTTTTATCTCTCTTACTATATTCACTGCTTCTAATAAAGTTGGTTTAGACTTGGGGATGGATTCAAAATACCCTATCTAATTCGGTCATGCAGTGTTTGTGGCACTCACATGATAGACCATCAGTTTATATTCAGTAAACAACTCTACAA
This sequence comes from Protopterus annectens, assembly GCF_019279795.1. Lineage (NCBI taxonomy): Eukaryota > Metazoa > Chordata > Ceratodontiformes > Protopteridae > Protopterus > Protopterus annectens. The sequence goes on from NC_056750.1 coordinate 506,776,269, forward strand.
GAAGAGTAGAGCTGAGCAAACCAGATAAACATCATGCCATTCTAATTAGTGCAAAAGCACCTGAAATTACATGATAATCTACCAATTCAAGATGGTGGAGCTATTCAGCAAGCCATAAAGGAATTGTGTATGTTCTGTGTAATCATCTGTCTTGTACTTCAAAACCATTTGGAATACAACCACAGAAACTATACAGGAAAGAAAGAATGCTAAGAGCTGCTGCTGCACTTCTGTATTGGGTATGTGCAACAAATGCAACTCTATGCTGCTCCTGCTGATAGACTTCAAGCAATAAGGAGAGTATTTAGACCCAGTTTAACTTTTCATGGCCTGCATGAAGTGAAAATAGCAGTGTGTTACAGGGTAGATAGAGCTGTTCCAGGAACTCTGCAACCTGTGCTGCCGTCATCTGAGACCAAGGGCAAACCATACCAGTGGAGATGAAAGTATGTGTAGCACTTAGAATTTTAGCAAAAGGAACTTTTCAGAGACCCACAGGGGACATTCCTGGGGGGGACTGTACACCAATACCTGAATACTATACTACCGCATTCCAGTGACTATATATATCCCCCTATACACCCAACAGAGCTAGAACTATCCAGGGGTTCTACCCTGTAGTACACTTTCCTGAAGTTTCAGGTGCAACAGACTGTACCCAGATTGATATCAAATCACCACCTGGGGAATAAAGAAGGGTCTATATTAACAGAAAGGGGTTCCACCTCTCTTACCTGCTAGGTTGGGTATAACACTAGGGGACTGATCCTGAATGTGTGCGCTGGCAACCCCAGCAGTTATCACAGCTCCTATATCTGGCACACCTCATAGCTCTACTAGAGGTTTTTCAGGGGTGCTGTCCCACAAGGCCATTTACTGGGGGATACACACATACACCCACAGAGGAACACTATAATGGGGTGCACATTTGAAGAAACATCATAGAGCTTGTGTTTGGACTGATGAAGTCACAGTTTCGGTGCCTAGCTACATCGGTAGGAGGAGCTGCAATACGGTCACAGTACTTTGCAGAAATTATAGTCTTATTATTATCCTACATATCATCATCCTACGGAAACAGCTTTAGCAGGAACACCAAGGTGTAGGAGCACACATTCCACCACCACTGCCAGAGTCATCACATCCACATGTAGGTGAGGAATCAGAGGGAGAACCCCCAGCTGCTATGGGTGCATGTCAACGCAGGAGTGTACAATATGCCCTTGCCCGGAACTAGAGGCAACAGATAGCACACAAGCAGACCACCTAAGGGGTACACCGTTCATCCTCTGCACATACATAGAGGGCAAGTGATGCCAGGCAATGCTCACAACCTTTACTTCCCTATGTAATGGCTGTGTACTGCCAGCATTAGACAGAGTCAGCCCTGAATGACAACAGCTGTAACTAAAGGACAGTAAGTATGGCACCTGTACTAGAAAAATAAATATGTATGAATATAAATGAATGGCATATACCTACATAACTGGTACTTGCCGATCTCAATTCGGGATACAGGTTACCATACCATCTTTTGTTCTTGTTCTTTTTATCTACCTCATGTAATTCCTCCTCTACTAGTTTGGAGTAAGCATCTATAAGTGGATGCATGTTAGGAATATATGTACTGGGCTTCCTTAATATATTGGTTTCAGTAGTTGTTTTAACTTTACCAAAATCTAACTTCAATTGGACATTCCTTACAAATAATTTTAGATCCAGAACAGAATCTGTAATATCGCCCCTAACAGATGGAATAAAGGACAAGACCAATAGACGGTTAAGAGAGAATCAGGGAACACCTGTATAGCATTAGAGTGAAATCTGATAAGAATGCTTTGTCCAAACACACTCTTGAAACATCTTTAGAACATCAATTTAAGTTTTTAGTAATCCCGGTTTATCATCCCACGATTAGAAGAGGTGACATATAGAACAAAATGAGATGAAATGGATTATCAGGCTGAGAGCCGACCATCTGCCTGGACTAAATGACAGGGTTCCCATTAGACCTATCTTGAAAGGTAAAGGATTTAGGAAATTAGTATAGTTAATATAAGCTAATACATAGCATTAATTTTATTTTATTTTTAACCTATTTTAGTTTTTGTGAATGCAAATCAGATCTGTAACATGATTGATGTTTACGAAATGTTACTCTATTGGTGCCTTGTTTTTTGTATAGTGTGTGCCTGATATAAAAGTTAGTTGGGTTTACTTCTTGATGGGACATTACATCTATAAGAAGAAGTTATGTACCTACCATAACGTTCCATGTTAGTTGTCTTCTTCTCGCCTTCTTTCTTGCTGGATGGATTCGGAGCCGATCCTCGGCTCCGACTCGGCCAATACTAAAGCTCGAGAGCTAATTCCACCGGCTCGAGGCTCCCCTATATCCCACAATGCTAGGCGGTAACTACTCAGATCTCGTTTGATAGCTATACCAAGTAATGCTAGTCTCCACAGAATGGAGTTGGGAAACCCACCTCAAACAATCTGCGTAAAGGAAAGGCAGACCTCAGTAAAGATAGAAGAGGTGGGAGAACGTGTGGGAATGACAACTTTCAGAAGAAAAAACAAAAAGAATTCCGGTCGGTCTGTCCAGGCTTGGGGGAAGGAGGGTGGGACGCAAGAAAGAAGGCGAGAAGAAGACAACTAACATGGAACGTTATGGTAGGTACATAACTTCTTAATGTTAAGTTGTCAATCTCGCCTTCATTCTTGCTGGATGGGACCGCGTCCCTAGCACCTTATCCCGGGTGGCCTATCGGAACAGACTCTTGATAACAGTGGAACCAAATTTGGCACAGTTTCTGGAAACCATGTCCAATTTGTAATGTGAAATGAATGTATGAGGAGAAGCCCAGGTGGCCGCTGCACAAATTGAATCTATTGGCAACCTGTCCTGAAAAGCTACGGATGTAGCTAATACCCTAGTTGAATGAGCTCTAGGTCTTGAGGGTAGTTTTTGATGTCTGATCTCATAGATGAAGGTAATTGTAGAGGTGAGCCATCTAGAAAGGGATACTTTAGTGACTGGGAGGCCCAATTTACCTTTCGCATATGACAGAAACAATTGATCAGATTTCCTGAATTGTTTAGTCCTGTCTAAGTAATATCTCAGTTGGCGATGAACATCCAAAAAATGTAGCTTTTGTTCCGACCTGTTTGAATAGTTAGGGAAAAAAACGGGGAGATCAATAATTTGGTTTAGGTTAATTTGAGAAGAAATTTTAGGCAAAAAGGATGGATTAGTACGGAGGGATACCCTGTCTTTGTGAAAAACTAAGTAAGGAGGACGACTGCACAGAGCATGGAGTTCGGATACTCTTCTCGCTGAAGTTATAGCTACCAGAAAAAGTGTCTTCCAAGAAAGCAACTTCAGAGAACATGAAGCCGCCGGCTCGAAGGGGGGAAGAATTAAAGATGCCAGAACCAAGTTCAAATTCCATTGAGGCGGGGGGTCTTTGATTGGAGGTTTGAGAAGAAATACACCCCTTAAGGAGGCTTTACAGAGTTTGTGAGCCATGATGCTGGATTCTGAAACACCAACATGAAAATTTGATATGGCAGCCAATTGAACTCTAATGGTTGATGCAGAAGATCCTAAATGAGAGTTCTGCTAGAAAGTCTAAAATAGACTGGATAGGTGCAGTAAAGGGATCTATGTTTTTCAATGATGCCCAAAAGGAAAAACGTTTCCATTTGCTACTATAAATCTTCCGGGTAGAAGATTTATGAGAGGCTATCAAGATATCTCGGACCGAGCGAGATATTGAGGGAAGCCTGGCTAAGGTTGGAATTTGAGAAACCACGCTGTGAGGTTTAGAGAAGACAGAGATTGGTGCAGCTGACCCGATTGATGGGTGATCAGATCTGGTACTGGGTCCAGATGCCAGGGCTGCTCCAAAAGGTAACGATGAAGAAAGGGAAACCATATCTGTCGAGACCAGTAAGGGGCAATGAGGATCATTGTCACTCTCAAGGCGATGGCTTTCTGAATTAGTTGAGGTATCAGTGTAAAGGGGGGAAAGGCATACAGAAGTCCCCGGGGCCAATCGTGGACTAGAGCGTCTCTGGTGGGATGGCCTGGTAACGGGAAGAGAGTGAAGAAGTCGTGACACTTGCTGTTTTGGGGAGTAGCAAAAAGATCGCAGCAAGGCTGGCCCCATCTTAGGAATACTTCTTCTAGAACTGACTTCTTTAGAGACCACTCGTGTGGCATGAGAATTGCTCTGCTCAATTTGTCTGCAATAAATTTGGATTTCCCGGGAATATGCGTTGCTATCAGAAAACGCTGAGAAGAGATCGCCCATTGCCAAAGTCTGAGTGCCTCTCGACATAAAGGGTATGATCTGGTTCCGCCTTGTTTGTTGATGTACCACACTACGGACATGTAGTCCGTTTGAATTGCAATAGTCCCAGTGGGAAGAGAGTCGTGAAGGGCTTGCAACGCTAAAAGCACTGCTCTCATCTCTAAGACATTTATGTGCAAGTGGCACTCGAAAGGTTGCCATGTGCCCTGGACTGTCCTGCCCTGATAATGCCCCCCCCACCCGATCAGGGAGGCATCTGTTGTCAACGTGGCAACTGGGGGGGGAAGAGTGAAGGGTCTTCATCGGAGAAGTTGAGGTGATGTGATCCACCAAGACAGTTGATTCTTGCATGCTTGAGTTATCAATATGGTATGGGACATCGGGAGCTGTTGAAAGGACCATTGAGTAAACAGCATCCATTGGAGGATCCTCATGTGAAAGCGAGCTAATGGAAGAAGGGGAATAGCTGCTGCCATGAGTCCTAGTACCTTCAACACCAGTCTGGCTTTGACTTTGACACACTGCAAGAGAAGGGACACTTGGTTCCGAATGTCTGACACCCTCTGCTCTATGAGTCTGGCTGAAAGATTCCGTGTATCTAAGGTGGCGCCTATAAAAATAATAGACTGACAAGGCGACAAGGCAGATTTTTCGAAATTTATTGAAATGCCTAGAGCTTGGCAAGATTGGATGGTGAAGTCCCTGGATAGGAGAAGCTGATGTCTGGTGGTGGCAGTAAGGAGCCAGTCGTCCAGATATGGAAACACCTGGAATCCTTGACGTCTCAAGTGAGCCGTGACCACTGCCATGCATTTGGTGAACACACGGGGGGCTGTAGTGAGACCAAAGGGCAGGGCCCTGAATTGGTAGTGACTGGCTCCCAGCCTGAAGCGGAGATATCTCCTGGAGCGTCTGTTCATTTTGATGTGGTAGTACGCGTCCCGAAGATCTATCAAGCACATCCAATTGTCCTGACCCAAGAAGGGTAGAATGGACTGAAGCATGACCATCCGGAATTTCGCTTTTTTGACAAACTTGTTTAAGTAGCTGAGATCCAGTATGGGTCTCCAGTCCCCTGTTTTTTTGGTACCAAATGAATTTGGAGTAGATTCCGGATCCTTGCTGGTCTGCCGGGACTGATTGGATGACTCTTTTTGATAGCTTTGAAATTTCTAATGCTGCTTGTTCCCTTAGACCGGGTGGAACATCTGGAAGGGATCTTTTTGGTTGGGTTGGAATGTGAATGAAGGGAATTTTGTAACCCTCGGATATGATCGACTGTACCCATTTGTCTTGAGTAAGGGAAAGCCAGGCTTTTGGGTACAGTGATCACCTTCCCCCGACTGCCTCCGAAGGTGGACAGCCGGGCAGCCCCTCAGGGGTGCTGGAAGGGTTTGTCAGAGAACATTTCTCTGCTACCCTGGTTTTGCAGACCTCCTCTGCCTCTAGGGCGGCGTCTATTATTATTCCCCCCTCCGCCTCTAGAGGGGAATCGGCCTTGTGCGTCAGATGAGACTCCCTGGGATTGTTTGCGGAACCACATCTTTCCTCCCCTTTGACCTTTGGGATAGGGTCTAGAAGGGGTAGAAAAACGGACTCCTACAGCAGAGAGAGTCTTACCTTCTACCTCGCACCTGGTCAATGTATCCTTCACCTGTGGACCAAACAAGGATGATCCATCAAAGGGAGAATTGGTGAAGGACGCCTTGAAAGGGTTCGCAAAGTTGCATAGCCGCATCCAGGCGTGACGTAAGGCAACGCCTGTGCATGCGGCTCTACTCGCCCCATCTGCTGCATACGAGACCAGCCGCATGGAGGAGTTAACGATGGAATTTAGGGTTGCCAACTGGGAGTTCATAGTGTCTTTGAACCCCTCAGCTGTAGGATCCTTCATCAGTTCACCCATATCCTTGAGTAAATCTCTTTGGAGGCAGTGAAGTGGCATAAGTAGTTCAGCGACCGCATTGAAAAGGTCGCTGATGAGAACATCCGCTTGCCGTACCTGTCCATGGTCCTAGATTCCTTATTAGGAGGATGGACAGGAACCGAAGGATCAGCTAACTCCTTCTTTGTGGCCGCAGCCACCACCATGGCATCAACAGGGACACCTTTGGATAAAAACTCTTTGTCTTTGGGGGCAGTAATAAATTTGGATGGTCTCCTCGGGGTGGGTTCCACTGAGTCAGGAGCCGTCCAAGCCTTCCTTGCCACCACTTCCATAAGTGGGTCAAAGGGAGGGGACACCCAGGAGGTAGAAGGGCGAGAACCAAACGCCTCAAGATACACTGACTCATCCTCCGAAGGATTAAGGGTTGGCCAGTTCCCCCTCTGTTTCAGGATCTCAAGGATGTCAGCAAAGGAGACATCCTCAGAGGGGGATCGAGGGGACCCTTCGGATTCCTCTAAGTCAGTGTCAGAGGTGATAGACTCATGGGAGTCAATGTGCTTCCTCTTGCACTGCCTCTTCCTTGGGGGATCTCCTGCAGGGTCAGGAGAGGCCTCGGAAGAGGAGGAAATTCCCAATGGGGAAACTTGAGGAGTTGGCTCTCTGCGGTCTGGGACAAGGGGGTGAGTAGAAATCACCGCAGGCACTGTAGATGGAGGGGCTGAAGGAGCTGACTGTGGGGCAGAACCTTGTTCTAGCACGCTCCGCATGACCTCGAAGGCACCCCTGTCAGGCAAGGCCCGAGGCCCTCGCTCCGAAGAGACAAGGACCTCCCCCGGCACCGACAGAGACGGCTCGAGCCGATGTCGGAGCCGAACTCACTGCCAAGCCCGAGAGGGAGAGCGGGGGTCGGACAAGGGTCCGATGCCACTCGCCCCCTCGGAGCCGATGATGGAAGCCTGGTGACGAGATCCCTCCAAAGAGGAGATCGGGGCAGACGACGGAGCCGAAATGGAAGGTATCGGATCCGATGCACCGACACTCATGGCTCCGACAAGCCTTGGCTCCGAACTCGAAGGAGTCGGAGGAGGAATGTATTGGGGAACGGGAATAGCCACTGACTGGTGAGTCGGGCTATGCAGCATTTGGGCCAGTGCCTCAGACTTGAGAAGTCTACTCACCACCCTTTGCAAATCATGGTCTGATAATCTGGAAGACCGAGAGGAATGAGTTTTGCGACTTCGTTCCGAAAGGAGAGGGGATCCTGGCGCCGAGTGCACGGATCCGATAGAGGGGGACCTGGACCTCTTTCTTGAATGTGGCTCCGATAAGGGTATCGGAGCCGACAAAGTCTTATCAGCCTCGGCTCCAGCCGGAGCCGAGGTAACAGTATGAGGCTTAGAAACATCGGCTCCGGCCGGAGCCGATGTCGAAGCCGGCTTAGACTTCTCAGCAGTCGACTCAGGAGCAGGAGTCGACTGCTTGGAAGATTTTGAAGGCTTCCCCAACACAGATTGAGTCGGGGGGCCTTCAGGCTTTAATAAGCCCCGCAAGATAAGTTTGTTCTTGCGTTCCTGCAGGACTCTAGGGCTAAACCCATGACAAAAAGCACAAGAGTCCTGCAGGTACAAAGGCCCCAGGCAATACACACAAGAAGTGTGACCGTCTGTCAGAGACATTTTCTGACAGCACGAGTCACACTTCTTGAAGCCTGAGACCTTGTCTTTAGACATAGTGAAAAAAGAGAGGCTAACGCACACAAACACAATCCAGACACTCTACAGAAAAAATATCAAAATAAATTATTAATGTTAATACAGAAACGCACACACACAAGCCCCTACAACACTAATCTAATAAAGGACTAGGGTGAGGGAAGGGCCGAAGGCCTAGAACAAGGGTAAAAAGGGGAGGGGGTCGACAAATAGGGGTCGATATATCTAAAAGTTAAAATTAAACTAAAATATATGTATTAGAACTAAAAGGGGGTTATTAGCAGTACCTAAGAGTAAATTTGAACTAACCTGCCTGAGCCGGTAGAAAAGCGCACCTGGTCAGCTATAGCGGCAAACGAGATCTGGGTAGTTACCGCCTAGCATTGTGGGATATAGGGGAGCCTCGAGCCAGTGGAATTAGCTCTCGAGCTTTAGTATTGGCCGAGTCGGAGCCGAGGATCAGCTCCGAACCCATCCAGCAAGAATGAAGGCGAGATTGACAACTTAACATCATATGTTTTCTTTAAGAAGATCGTAGTATATTTTATACTTATATTATATATTATGATAGGAAGTGATGTCACGGAAATAAACCTATAAATATGGCTTATCCACTGAATGTTTGTAAATGGCCTGAGGAAGCCTATCAGGTGAAAGCGCTTGCCGTTGTTTTATCATATTAAAGGATTTTATGCTGGCATCTTGGAGTTTTCTGTCCATCAACTGAGGACTTATCTGTGACCTGGATTATGTTCTCGTATATTTGCTCTACCAGCTTTTTTGATATTCATGAGGCAATTATATATGAATTTTTTTACTTGTCTCTAGCCAATCCAGTCTCCTTTTCATATACTTTTAATAACTTGATTGTTTTTTGGAGACTTGCGTATGGAGCAGCTATTTTATTTTTGATTATTTTTCTACTTATCTGCTGCTCCGTCGCTATGGCTGAGCTTGTCACTACCCCCATTGAGTCACCTTATAAACCGGAAAATGCCAAGGGAATGAGGAGATTCGAAAATTGTGTTGCCGGGCTGGAGAATCTGTTGTTGGCGTATGACGTCACTGACCAGACGACCGAAGAAGATTCAAATGAGGCTAGTTGCAGCGGTTTATCCGCACTACTGTATCAGATGGAAATGGATTTTATGAAGCTTAAAAGGCTACAGCTTCAACGACAACACTTCGAAGTGTGTATCGCACGGAAGATGATTCCTAGGGGTTTACGTGTCCTGAAAATGCCCACCACAGGTACGACACACCCTGATTTACTTTACAAATGGCAGTTAATAAACATTGATACCAGTATACGATACATGCAACAGATGAGTGAATACTTCTTACCGGAGGAAACCGAGTTTCAGAATAAAATCAGGGAACAACAGGGACATACTAATGAGACTTATCCCAAGCAAATACTGGACAGAGTATTTGATAAACTATTAGATAATATATATTTATTTGAAAAAAAGCTTTTGGAGCAAAAACAAAATAAGGTACGAAGGGATACAATCGATTTTATGAATGGTCAGGTCTTTACCTGGCCTAGAGACAACCCTACGAACTATGGACAAGGGAAAACGGATAGGGGTAGAGATAAAAATAGAAATGGTAATTTTAATAATAGTAATAATAATAACAATCGATATCATAATGCTGATTTTTCTGATGATGTTAGAGGAAATGTTAAGACCAATGTTCTACATAATCAATGTTTTCAAACTGTTATGACTGATGTAAATAATGTTGTTACAACTGTAGCAGAAGTACATCAGGTAGACTTGACTAACATCACAGCTCTTAGAACACCTGAAACTGAATCCATGGATGAGGCCATTGACAAAATAGGTAGTGCAGTCATGGACTCTACCAATGGATTAAAAACATACTCCTTAGTTTGTAATGAAATTAAAAATGGAGGTGAAGTGGTCAGAAGGAAGACCTGTCCTAACAGCAGAGATAGCCCCACCCACCCTTTGGGGATGACCCCTTTCCCCATCTCCGAGATTCGGAGAGGAGGGAGGGATCGCTCCATGAGCAGAGGGAGACAAAAGATGAGGTTAACAGAAGAAGAGAGTACAGGGCCGACCCTGAAAAAAATGTGGGAGAGAAGAGCCAATCGCTGATCTGGAATATCTCTAATAAGGCATTGACGAAAAATGAAATTCTGGTGCTAGAAAAAGGACTTTCCTTTATTCCATGTGTTAGGAGTGATATTACAGATTCTGTTCTGGATCTAAAATTATTTGTAAGGAATATCCAATTGAAGTTAGATTTTGGTAAAGTTAAAACAACTACTGAAACCAATATATTAAGGAAGCCCAGTACATATATTCCTAACATGCATCCACTTATAGATACTTACTCCAAACTAGTAGAGGAGGAATTACATGAGGCAGATAAAAAGAACAAGAACAAAAGATGGTATGGTAACCTGTATCCCGAATTGAGATCGGCATTAAGGGACCTTAGAGAAGATATTAATATAGTTATTAGACCTGCCGATAAGGGAGGTCCCATTGTTATAATGGATACTGAACAATACATCCCAAGTATGAATGACATGCTTAGTGATGTACAATTTTATCAAAAGATTAGTGTGCACCGAGTAGATAAGATTATTAAGGATGTTTCTGATTTCTTATCTGAAAGTCATTGTGCAGGTAGAATAGATGATAGTTCATTTAGTTTTTGTTCTGTTGATGAACCATTGATACCTTGCATCCAGGGTGTACCGAAAATACATAAAAATCCTGTACGCCTACCTATGAGACCTACTGTTGCGGGGCGTGGCTGGGTTACGGAACCCACATCATTGTATTTAGAATCCAAGTTACGACCAATAGTTAATAAACATATGCATATATTGAAAGATACCAAACAGTTTTTGATTATGCTATATGAAGAAATGAAGGAAGTGTCTGTTAAAGATAAATTTTGGTTAATAACTTTAGACGTACAGTCGCTTTTTACTACCATTCTGAATTTACAGGGGATTGAGAGTATTCAAAGGTGTATGATAGCTCATCAGTCTATGACTGACTGCCAGGTTGACATTTTATGTAAGCTGATGTATGTGGTTTTGCATAATAACATTTTTACCTTTGACAACCAGATATATAATCAGAAGGATGGCATAGCTATGGGCACTTCTTGTGCCAATAGCTATGCCAACCTTGTTATGGCAGACTGGGAAAGCAGACATTATTTAAGTTGGACAGTTATAAGTGGAATGTTAGTTTTTATGTCCGTTTTGTAGATGATTTATTCCTAATTTGGAAATCTGGATACACAGAATTATGTGAGTTTTTACAGCAAGTAAACTCTTTAACAAGTTATTTGAAATTTACGATGACTGCTTCAGAGCATTTTATTTCATACCTAGATGTATTCGTAGAGAGGTTGCCTAATGGCTTATTGAACACAGGAGTGCATAGGAAACTGTGTTACAGAAATTCTCTGTTGCACAGATCCAGTATGCACCCTAGATTTATTTTTAAGAACATCATAAAAGGACAAGCCATGAGGGCATCACAAATGAATCCTACGGAGAGAGGGTATAGGAATGAAATTACCAGATTAAGACAGCATTTAATTGAGAGATCATATGATCCAGAGGAAATTAACCAAAACATTGTTTTTGCTGATCTACTTAGGGAAGGCAGAGCATCCCCATATTATGCAAATAGGAAAGAGGATATTCAAGTTTTGAGTAATGATAATCACTTTGATGGAGAGAACATGAGGGTATGTACATATCATACCCAAGATGCTGGTGATATTAGGAATGCTTATTTGAAATACTGGGATATTTTAAAAGTAGATCCTGATATTTATACGGTAATAGGAGATGCTCCAAAATTCATATATAACAATAGAATGAATTTATATAGGATGTTATGTAACTATGGTCATATTGAATCTAGATCTTATGTGAAAGCTGGTGTTAATAGTAACACTACTAGGCCATGTCAGAAATGTAATTTTTGTAGTTATATTAACAGTACTGCCACTTTTACACATCCTATTACACAACAACAGTATAACTTTTTGCCTAAAGCCAGCTGTAACTCTAAACATGTGGTCTATCTGGCAACCTGCGGTATTTGTCCCGCGTTTTACGTGGGCAAGACCAATAGACGGTTAAGAGATAGAATCAGGGAACACCTGTATAGCATTAGAGTGAAATCTGATAAGAATGCTTTGTCCAAACACACTCTTGAAACATCTTTAGAACATCAATTTATGTTTTTAGTAATCCAGGTTTATCATCCCACAATTAGAAGAGGTGACATATGGAACAAAACAAAAGAAAATGAGACAAAATGGATTATCAGGCTGAGAGCCGACCGTCCGCCTGGACTAAATGACAGGGTTCCCATTAGACCTATCCTGAAAGGTAAAGGATTTAGGAAATTAGTATAGTTAATATAAGCTAATACATAGCATTAATTTTATTTTATTTTTAACCTATTTTAGTTTTTGTGAATGTAAATCAGATCTGTAACATGATTGATGTTTACGAAATGTTACTCTATTGGCGCCTTGTTTTTTGTATAGTGTGTGCCTGATATAAAAGTTAGTTGGGTTTACTTCTTGATGGGACATTACGTCTATAATTAGAAGTTATGTACCTACCATAACGTTCCATGTTAGTTGTCTTCTCTCGCCTTCTTTCTTGCTGGATGGGTTCGGTGCCGATCCTCGGCTCCGACTCGGCACTTGCTTTAGCTTGAGAACTCCTTTTACCAGCTCGAGGCAACCCTATATCCCATGATGCAAGGCGGAACTACCTCAGATCTCGTTTGGTAGCTAACCTACCCTGCAAAAGACTAACCTAACATAATTAGGAACACAAGATCATAATAGAAGTCCTCATATGAAGGCTCAGGAGGAAAACAACCTGATAGGAACTCTTCAAGATCTGTCCAGGCCAGGGGGAAGGAGGGAGGGACGCAAGAAAGAAGGCAAGAGAAGACAACTAACATGGAACGTTATGGTAGGTACATAACTTCTAAATGTTAAGTTGTCAATCTCGCCTTCATTCTTGCTGGATGGGACCGCGTCCCTAGCACCTGTATCCCGGGTGGCTCAATGGAACAGACTCTTGAGAACTGTGGAACCAAAACTGGCCCTATCTCTGGAGGCCAAGTCCAACTTGTAATGAGAGACAAAGGTATGAGGCGTGGCCCAAGTAGCTGCTGCACAAATGGTATCAATGGGTAGTCTATCCTGAAAGGCTGCAGAAGTGGATAGACTCCTGGTTGAGTGTGCTTTTGGTTTAGAAGATAGCTGCTTGCCTCTGAGAGAGTACACGTAGGAAATGGTGGAAGTCAACCATCTGGATAAGGTCACTTTAGAAACTGGAAGACCTATCCTGTTTTCTGCATAGGAGACAAATAACTGGTCCGATTTCCTGAATTGTTTAGTTCTATGCAAATAATACCTGAGCTGACGATGGACATCCAAAAATGCAGTTTCTGTTCAGCTCTGTCGGAATAGTTTGGGAAAAAAACTGGTAGATCTATAGATTGGTTAATATTGGTTTGAGACACAACTTTGGGGAGAAAGGAAGGGTTCGTTCTTAATGATACCCTGTCCTTATGAAAAACCAAATAAGGGGAACGAATGCAGAGAGCTTGAATCTCGGAAACCCTTCTTGCAGAAGTGACAGCCAGTAAGAATATAGTTTTCCAGGTCAATAACTTCAAAGAACATGAAGCAGACGGTTCGAAAGGAGGTAGTATCAAGGATGCCAACATTAAGTTTAGATCCCATTGCGGAGGAGGATGCTTTATAGGCGGCTTTAGGAGAAAAACTCCTCTCAGAAAGGCCTTGCATAATCTATGAGACATAATGTTATTGTCATGCAAGCCAACATGATACTTGGAAATAGCAGCCAGTTGTACTTTGACTGTAGGTGACGAGGATCCTGAATGAAAAACCTCCGCCAGGAAATCTAAAACAGAATGTACAGGAGCAGTAAAGGGATCAATATTTCTGGAATTTGCCCAAATAGAAAAACGTCGCCACTTGCTAGCATAAACAGTCCTAGTGGACGACTTTAAAGAAGACACTAAGATGTCTCTGACTGAGTCAGAAATCATCGGTAGCCTGGCTAGGGAAGGAAGTGGAGCAACCAAGCAGTGAGGTTGAGAGAATGAATGGCCCGGTGCTGCTGACCCGACTGGTGGATCAAGAGATCCGGAACTGGGTCCAGATGCCAGGGCTGCACCAGAAGGTGACGATGCAGAGACGGAAACCAAATTTGTCGAGGCCAATATGGGGCAATGAGGATCAACTTGGCCCTCAAAATGGTGGCTTTCTGAATGACTTGTGGAATCAATGGAAAGGGAGGAAAAGCGTACAGAAGTCCCCGGGGCCAATCCTGGGTTAGAGAGTCTCTCAGGGGTTGGCCTGGAAGGGGAAAGAGAGTGAAAAAATCGGGGCACTTGTTGTTTTGAGGAGTAGCAAAAAGATCGCAACAAGGAGTGCCCCACTTCAGAAAAATCTTATCCACTACAGATTGATTGAGAGACCACTCGTGAGGCATCAGAATGGATCTGCTCAGCCTGTCCGCCAATAGGTTGTACCTGCCGGGGATGTGCGTTGCTATCAGAAACTGATGAGAGGAGATCGCCCATTGCCAAAGTCTGAGAGCTTCTCGACACAACGGATAGGACCTGGTCCCGCCCTGCTTGTTGATGTACCAGACCACGGACATGTTGTCCGTTTGTACTGCAATAGTCCCCGTGGGAAGAAAGTCGTTGAGGGCTTGCAACGTTAAAAGCACTGCTCTCATCTCCAGGACATTTATGTGCAGATGGTATTCTATGGGTTGCCACGTCCCGTGGACCATCCTGCCCTGATAATGCCCCCCCCACCCGATCAGAGAGGCATCCGTAGTGACTGTGGCAACTGGAGGAGGGGGAATAAAGGGTCGGCCCTGATGAAGAAGAGGGGAAGATATCCACCAATTCAGATGAGCTCTGCACGACTGTGTGACTAAGATTTCGTGCCTCATCGGGAGACTGTGGTACGACCACTGCGTGAAAAGCATCCACTGCAGAAGACGCATGTGGAAGCGAGCCAGTGGTAGAAGAACAATGGCCGCAGCCATAAGACCTAGAACCTTCAGTATAAATCTGGCTTTGATCTTGTTGCTCTGCAATAGAATCCGAACGAATTTTTGGATGTCCAGAATTCTTTGATCTGTTAGTTTGGCTAACATTTTGACGGTGTTTAATTCTGAGCCTATAAAGGTGATAGATTGGCAAGGCAGCAGAGAAGATTTTTCGAAATTTACTGAAATTCCCAAACTCCTGCAAAGCTGTAGAGTGTAGTCTCTGGACTGAAGAAGCTGACACTTGGTGGTGGCGGAGAGGAGCCAGTCGTCCAAGTAGGGAAACACCTGGAATCCTTGACGTCTCAGATGAGCTGTGACCACTGCCATGCATTTGGTAAACACTCTGGGGGCTGAAGTGAGGCCAAAGGGCAGTGCTCTGAATTGATAATGACTGGTCCCTAGCCGAAAGCGGAGAAACCTTCTGGAGCATCTGTGAATCTTTATGTGATAGTACGCATCCTGAAGGTCTATAGAGCACATCCAGTTGTCCTTGCCCAGAAAGGGCAGAATGGACTGAAGCGTGACCATCCGGAATCTTGCCTTCTTGACAAATCTGTTTAGATTGCTCAGGTCTAATATTGGTCTCCAATCTCCCATCCTTTTGGGGACCAAAAAGAATCTCGAGTAGACGCCGGATCCTACCTGGTCTGCCGGCACAGTCTGGACGGCTCTTTTTTCTAGGAACTTTGAAACCTCCTGTTCTGCCAAATCCCTTTGACCGGGTGAGATGTCTGGAAGGGATTGTAGAGGTACGGGAAACCTTTCAAAGGGGATTTTGTAACCCTCGGATATGATCGACTGTACCCACATTTCTTGTGATAGGGATTGCCAGGCTACTGGGTACAGTGAAATCCTTCCCCCGACTGCCTCCAAGGGTGAACAGTCGGGCAACACCTCAGGGATGCTGAAAGGGCTTCTCAGGAAGAGACTCCCTGTTGCCCTGGTTCTCAGGACCCCCCCCTGCCTCTAGGGCGGCGTCTATTATTGTTACCCCCTCTGCCTCTGGGAGTAAACTGACCACATGTGTCCGGTGTAGCTCCTTGGGCTTTACGGAACCACATCTTCCCCCCCTTCTGACCCTTGGGGTATGGTCTAGAAGGAGTGGAAAATTGGACTCCAACGGCAGAAAGAATTTTACCGTCCTGCTCACACCTGGTCAAGGTATCCTTCACCTGAGGTCCGAACAAAGCCGAACCATCAAAGGGGGTATTAGTGAAGGACGCCTTAAAGGGGTCCGCAAAATTACAAAGCCGCATCCAGGCTTGGCGTCTAAGAGCAACTCCTGTGCCTGCGGCCCTGCTCGCTCCATCGGCAGCATAGGATATGAGCCGCATGGAGGAGTTAGATAGGGAATTCAGGATTGCAAGCTGCGAGGCAATCTTTTCTTGAGCCCCAGTAGCCGAAGGATCCTGGACTACTTCACCCAGTTCCTTGAGAATATCTCGTTGAAGCCTGGTGAAGTGACACAGGTAGTTCAGCGAACACATAGCAAAGGTCGCTGAAGAAAACATCCGCTTTCCATACCTGTCCATGGTCCTAGAATCCTTGTTAGGAGGATGGACAGGTACTGAAGGATCCGCCAGTTCCTTCTTAGTGGCCGCCACCACCATAGCATCCACAGAGACACCCTTGGAAAGGAACTGTTTGTCCGTAGGGGCCGTGATAAATTTGGATGGTCTCCTGGGGACAGGTTCCACAGAATCTGGAGCCGCCCACGCCTTCCGAGCCACTACCTGCATAAGTGGGTCGAAAGGCGGAGACACCCAGGAGGTGGAGGGTTGGGATCCAAAAGCCTCCAGGTATACCGACTCATCCTCGAAGGGATCAATGGATGGCCAATTCCCCCTCTGTTTGAGGAGCTCAAGGATGTCTGAAAAGGAGACATCCTCAGAGGGGGATCGTGGGGAACCCTCCGACTCATCTAAGTCGGTATCCGATGTAGTAGACTCGGGGGAGTCTGTGTGTTTCCTCTTACACGTCCTCTTCCGAGGGGGTTTACCTGCTGGATCAGGAGAAACTTCGGAAGAGGAGGAAATTCCCAATGGGGAAACCTGGGGCGATGGATCCCTGGGCCTGAGAGCAAGAGGCGTCTACAGGCACTGAAGAGGGAGGAGCTAGAGGGATGGACCGTTGACCAGGCTCAGAGGCCAGGACACTCCTCATCACCTCAAAGGCTCCCCTCCCCGGGAGGCCGGAATATCCCCGCTCCGAGGAAACAGGAATTCCCGGCTCCACTGAGAGGGAAGGCTCCGAGGCCGATGTCGGCGCCGAGCTTACCAAAGCCAAAGCCCCGAGAGGGAGAGCGGGGTCGGACAAGGGTCCGATGCCACTAGCCCCCTCGGAGCCGACAAGGGAAACCCGACGACCGGATCCCTCCAAGGAAGGCCTCAAGGAGGAGATCGGAGCCGAGGACGACGGAGCCGAAGGATGTATCGGCTCCGGCACCGAAACAGTCGCTGTCCCGAGAAGCTCCGGCTCTGAACTCTGGTGTGGAGTCGGAAGAGGAAGTTCAAGGGGTGAGGCTATAGCCGAAGTCTGTTGAGACGGGCTATGGAGCATTTGGGCCAGTGCCTGTGACTTCAACAGCCTGCTTACCACCCTCTCTAAGTCGTGGTCAGACAGCCTGGAAGATCTCGAAGATCGGCTCCGATGGCTCCGCTCCGACAAAAGAGGAGACCCCGGAACCGAGTGGATACTCTGTAACGAAGGGGACCGAGATCTCTTTCGGGACGAAGTCATCGGAGCCGAAGTCCCCTGAATTCCAGATGGAGCCGAAGGTTTCTCGGCTCCGATGCTGGATAAGGTGTCGGCTCCAACCGGAGCCGACAAGGCCACAGTAGACAAGGTATCGGAACCAGCCGGTGCCGAACCCACTACTTTTAAGGTAGATACATTGGTTCCAGCCGGAGCCGATCTCGGCTCCGACGGAGCCAGAGCCACCGGAGGAGGCTTGGATACTGAAGCCTGAACCTTCGGTGGCTTAGAAGGTTTCCCAGACCCTGCTTTAGAGGGAGAACCTTCTGGCTTAAGTAAGCCATGGAGGATAAGCTTATTCCTCCGTTCCTACAGGACTCTCTGGCTAAAAGAGTGACACAAAGCACAGGAGTCCTGCAGGTGCAAAGGCCCCAGGCAATAAACACAAGAAGTGTGACCGTCTGTCAGAGACATTTTCTGACAGCACGAGTCACACTTCTTGAAGCCTGAGACCTTGCCTTCCCTAGACATAATCCTAGGAGGAAGTCACACACACAAACCCCAACAAACACACAAATTAATCCCCAAACACACAACACACAGGAAGGGATTAACCAATGGGGTTTAGGCCTAACTAAAACTTTTACACTAAAGGTAATAAAAAGTTTGAAAAACAAGGGAATAGGGTGGGCTGTAACTCACTACAGACTATAAAAATGGATACAAGGGGGAAATAAAACCCTAACTAAGCTTTTCTCTTTTAACAAGAAAATTACTTACCTCAGCTGGCAAAGGAGACCTCTTTCGCTAAGTGGCAAATGAGATCTGAGGTAGTTCTGCCTTGCATCATGGGATATAGGGTTGCCTCGAGCTGGTAAAAGGAGTTCTCAAGCTAAAGCAAGTGCCGAGTCGGAGCCGAGGATCGGCTCAGAACCCATCCAGCAAGAATGAAGGCGAGATTGACAACTTAACATAATATATTTTCTTTAAGAAGATCGTAGTATATTTTATACTTATATATTATGATAGGAAGTGATGTCACGGAAATAAACCTATAAATATGGCTTATCCACTGAATGTTTGTAAATGGCCTGAGGAAGCCTATCAGGTGAAAGCGCTTGCCGTTGGTTTATCATATTAAAGGATTTTATGCTGGCATCTTGGAGTTTTCTGTCCATCAATTGAGGACTTATCTGTGACCTGGATTGTGTTCGTGTATATTTGCTCTACCAGCTTTTTTGATATTCATGAGGCAATTATATATGAAATTTTTTACTTGTCTCTAGCCTATCCAGTCTCCTTTAAAAAAAACACAACCCACATGTATATTGCCTTGGCATAATAGCACAGTTCCCTGCCTTTGCTGAAAACTGTTGATCACTATCATGTATTTGTATCACACTTTGAAAGAAAAATGATAGAATATGCACTACAGATTACATATGTGATAGTAAAGCAAAGATAACGGAAGGATTTTCTGAATAGAGAAAAGGCAAAACTGCAGTTTTGTAAATATATTAATAAATATTGTGGGTTCATTTATCCCACTAAGCATGTTATCTACACATTTAAAATTAACTGAAAATATCCAACTGTATGTACTGTTTAATACTGGACATGAAATGTGAATTGCTTGTATGCACAGGTTGAGCCTCTGGCAAAG
The DNA here is from genome assembly GCF_019279795.1 of Protopterus annectens. Classification (NCBI taxonomy): domain Eukaryota; kingdom Metazoa; phylum Chordata; order Ceratodontiformes; family Protopteridae; genus Protopterus; species Protopterus annectens. The sequence goes on from NC_056750.1 coordinate 506,795,668, forward strand.
AGAGACAATCCACTACAATTCTATTTGTAAGTGCAATAGTCTGACAGTTAAAATGCAGAGCAAATAGTCTAACCTGTGTTTTAATCTTTTTTTGCCTGTACCATGTGCATGGTGCATGGTATAGTACAAACATGGTTAGCTGCTTAAGTAGAAAGTAAACATTTAATTTCAGTCACCTTATACAGCACAAGCAAGTTTAGCAGCAATGAGTGGTGGTCAGCACAATGGCCGGTAATGAATGCAAACATTCCACCTCTCAGCTGACTGTCTATGTGGCACAAGATGTAAATACAGTGATCTAAAAAAGAGAGAACCCAGTTAAAGCATGGTTCAAATTCCACAGTAAATATTTTAGTGATGGAGGTCATAATGAGTACTTATAACAACTAATGTGTGTCCGCTATTGCTTTTTCAATGTGCACGTTGCCTACCCAAGCGCAAACATGGTGCACTGCTCAAGAAAAACAGTGAAAAATTTAATTTGGTTCACCTTCCTCCTCATAAACAGGCTCAGTGGCAATGGGTGGCTGTCAGAATTCTGGATAATAATGAATATGGAAAATACACCTGCTGCCTTAGCTTTCCCTGTGGCACTAGGTGTAAGTGCAGCCAATGAGTTCATGGTCAGAACTCAGAAGAGCCAGTGTTCAAATCCAGCAAACTGTAATTTTTATTAAGCGTATCCCACTGTCATTGCTCACAAAATTTTGATTACAAGGGTAATACTAAATAACAATAACTATGTAATAGTAGGTTGAATGAGAGAAAGACACCATTGCTGCTTGCACATACATACTTTTGTTGGTATCATAGCTCAGTGACTGACATATGAACTCCGGTTGACTGTGTGTGTAATTGGTTTAGCATGACAATGATGATTATGTTATAAAAATGCAGTTGCATATCTCTTATGGACACAGTAGGTCACTGACAATCATCTAGACCCGTCCAATAACTCAATTATAACTGTAAAACAAAATGTATTGTGAGGTATATATCATAACTCCAAACTGCATTACTAAAGTCATGAAAGTCTATCCATTTCCACTATATTATCAGACATTAGTCCTGCAGAACAGCTGAGAGTGCATGAGCCAGCACAGTTTATTTTCACACATATAGGCCTAATTGAAGTATAGCACTAGTCACTCTAAGCTGTATATCTTTAATGACCATGGTTGACAAACACTTCTGCGATAATGAGGAATAAATACCTGTGTGGAAATATATGCATTTTCTTTTACATAGGTTTGAATCCCATCTTGGTACAAATTATTTTTAGCAGTGTGCGAGTCTCAACTAAGTATGTGCCAAGTCATCCCTTTGATCCCTCCAAAATCAAGGCATAAAAGCCAAGCCCCTAAGCATTTCAGTGTTGACCTCTGGACAAAGTGTGACCAGGTATAGCATCACACATGACAAAAATTAATACCAAATTTCACATCACTGCCGTTTCATAAACTCCTTTCCTCTTTGTTTGGCATTGCTTAACTTTGCACAAATGCAGTTGGCGTGGTTGTGCACATTTGTGCACTGGTCATAAAAACAAAATATCACAATTTGGCAGGAAACCATTGCTACTGTTGTTGGATGACCTTTGCAGACAAGGCAGGAGATGGGAAGGATGGTGCTAAATTCAAGACACAGAGATGGAGTGTGAAAGAGTCAAAAGTCTTTGTTACACTCCTCTTGAAGAGCAATAACCGGAGGCTGCTGCAGGGGGACTACACCAGGTCTCAGTAGAAGACTGAGGCTTGGAACAGCCTAATCAAGGCTGTCAGTATTTCGATTGGCATACCACTCACTTGGGAGCAGTGCAGGCATGGCTACAGTGACCTTAAGGGCACAAACAGGCAAAACTCTACCAGTGGCTGGATGAGTTCTGAACTGCTAACACCCCCCAGTTCTGTAAGCATACAGATCAATCAACTTGAAATGATATGCAAAGGTGTAGATAGTCAAGAGTGGTATGCATAATACTTTCATCAATTGTCACTCATTTTACAACTGCAGAGGAAATCCCAGCAAACAAGAAGGCACATGCTGAGAGACTGGTGTGATTCAGAAAGGCAAGGGGCATGTCTGCAGCAAAAATGACTGATTGTAGCAAATACTGTGATTCCATAAATCAGGATGAACTTCAGCATGCATATCTTAACTGTAACAGCAAGCATGCATGATTTATTTTGTAGTTGTTGCTAAGTGCATTAGGCAAGTGTAATAATATATTCAGATTATGTGGGTTCAATTCCCACAAGTAACCTATACATTCACATTCAACAAGCATAATTTTTTTGTTTAAATTTGAAATGCAGCTATATTGGTTTTAATGCCATGTTGTTAAGTTAATCTGTAGTATCTTTAAAAACATATATGGGCTATGTGCATATTCCAATAATTACTTGTAGCAATTAACAGTCATTTTTGGGATTGTGAAAGCTCTAGAGCTAGTACAATAAAAAGGATATTTACTGTAATAAAGCATGAATATGACACATTTCTAATCTCTACTTTTTTGTCTCACCCCACCCCTTAGCTCTCTTTTTTTCTTTTCTTTTTTTTTTGGTGGGTCACCTCGAACTACAACGTTCTGATGTCATACCTTTCTACCAACAAACCAAATTCATTTCAGCACAGGGAGGTGGTCCAACCATTGAGGCTCAGCCTGCAACCCTCCACTGGCTGCCGCATCAATACCTCTGGGGTGTAATCTGCCAGTACTACCTCCACAACCCCTGCCCTACCAGGTCTATCATCAGGTAGCAGTGCCCCAGCTGGTTTAGTGGTAGCCTCTGGCAGTACTGGTGAAGGAAGTGACTATGTCACTTACCAGGAGTTTCCAGGGATGGTTCACAATCTAATAGAGAGTAGCCCTGGTGCCCAAATCAGCCAACTGAAGTTTTCCTAAAAACAGAAGAAAGATTCCCATGTCAAGCACTCTCACAAGCAACTGAGGAAGCAAACAGTGATGACAGTTCTGAGAGTAAGGACTAGCTTCTCATGGTTCCCCATGCTTGACAGGCATGTGCCTCTGATGTTCCCTACCTATCCCAGTCATAGTGTCCCCGAACATGTGTCCCTCACCATCCCTGTCTGTCCTGTTTTTCTGTATCTGCATGTTCACTTATCCTCCCTACCTGACCCTCACATTCATTGGATCCCTTCCCCAACATTTCTCTCTCTTAAAAAAAATGGGTACCTGTCCCACAAAAATAATTGTCCAATACATAGCTTTCTACTTCGCATGTGTGTTCTCTTGACACACAAGTTTTGGTCCAAGTGGGTATACAACATCACTGCATTACTGTCACCCATCCATGTTGTGGTGACAGTCCACATTCATCAGATTTTGTCTACATGTGCACACTGTGTTGAAGAAGTGGTTATCTATGATTCTTTCCCAAGTCCATCATGCAAATGCCTGTACTGTTTCCACTTTGTTCTTCCTTCTGCTTGCACCCCCATTTCATCACTTGCCTATTAACCCCATTTTCACAAGTTTAATCTAGTCAAAAATAGAATCACAAACAAAACACATGGCCAGAAACGGCCTATAAAAAGCCTTCATGTTTTGTCCTCTGCAGTTGTGCGGAGCTTGACAATGTGCACTACTGCCAAGCGGCAGTGAATAGCTGTTCACGTGTTATGGCAAAACCTGGTGAGTTTTTGAAATTTAACACACTAGTCTGCTCAGTTTCATGCTAAGGTACTTAAACATGCTGCATTATAAGAATACAGAGTTAAGGCAAAGTAAAGGCACTGCTGTGAATCAGTTACTCTGAGTGTTCTTGGACCGTTAGATGTAACATAGTGCAACTTCCTATAAGGAGTGCTGACATAAATCAGGTCTGCAGATTTTTTTGCCTTTCGCATCAAGGGCTCAATACCAGATGCATCTCATATCATTTCTTAGTGCAATGTTAACTGTTTGATATGTTTAATCACTTACATCTTAACATTTGCCACAGTTATGAGTTGTCATGGAGATGCATTCAATACTGGTCAAAAAAAAGTTTTTGAAGTGACATCCATTCCCACAACTATGAGATATTTATCCAACCTTGTTGTTCTTGTTATAATCCTGTTGTCCATTTCCTAACCCTGCTTTTGAGCCTGTTTGTGCGAAGTAATGTGTACTACATTACATTTTTCACCATTTTCCTTAAGCACAGAACTGCATCTGCTCAGCGCTAATGTTGCACAAATGCAGAAGGCAAGGCCAGCAGTTATTTATATAAGAAAGCTTTGGCCCCAACATTTCAAAGATAGATTACAGCATGCACATCATATTAGCTACCAGCAATTTCTCCCGTAACATATCTTGCAAACCTGACACATGAAACATTAACAACAAATGTATTTTGCAGTTAACCCCAATCTGGTCAGTTACTGTATGTCCTTATTTGTGCACAGTCTGGCAGTGAGCACTAGTGGACACTGCTGCTTCACAAGTCCAAGTTGAATTCCTGAAATTCGAATTACAAATGTGCTAATACTTTGCCATCATAAGCACAAATTAGCTTCTCAGCAATGCACTTTGTGAAGAGGTGTATATCATGTCTAACTCTGGTTACTGGGCTTCACTTTTCCAATACATGGAAATTTATTCATAAACACAAGAGAAGGGCAGTGGCACGTGTCCTTGACTTAACACATACTTTCTGATATTCATGTGTGCTGTGCAGCAATGCACTTTCAAATGATTTATCAGTACTGGAGCCATTGTCAGACAGACTCTAGAATTACATAGCCTAACTACATTGTTATATTTGGTGTTGGTTTATAGTGATAGTAGATACTGGTCATCCATGATCATATCCCGTTGATACTGTCAATAATTTGTATTAACGTGGACATACCTTTGTGCGAATATGAAGACACAAAGTGAGTGTGTGTGCCATCTACACAACATCTTGAAAAACAGGTTTATGTCTGTCTTACATCTGCAGTATGCATTTATAAGACCTTATTTCACCAAGGATGTTGAGATGTATTTATATGTACTTTTGAAAACTGCGACTACACAATTATAACACAAATCCTGGCTTTGTACACAAGTATTATAACAGCATATTTTACCTGAAACACTATGATGATGTCATCCTCTATAAAGTGCACTGTGACACTTAACATCAGACTTTTGTGGTGCTGCGAGCATTAAGTACCATGTCTGCTAACTTGTGTAACTAGTTAGGTGGGGGATCTAATCTCACAGCAGTAGTCAACTTATGTTTGTGTGTCTGTGTGACTGAGTGGGTGTATGCATAGTGAGAAGAGCACAAGTACAGGTCCTGCTGCCCTCACTCAAGCAGCATTCAGAAAATACTTTTACACTGTTACAGGACTCCACAGCAATTTCATACAGCTCTCCCAACATCATCTTCTCAACATACATTGATATCATTCTCTATAAAGTGCAGTCAGGCACTGTTAAAGTGCAATCATGCACTGTTAAAGTGCAATCAGGCACTGTTAAAGTGCAATCAGGCACTGTTAAGTCAGACTTCTGTATTGGTGCAAGAGTTCAGTACCATGTTCTCTAGCTTGTTTAACTAGATAGGCAGGAGTTCTAATCTCACAGCAGTCAATTTGAGTGAGTGTCTTCATTCAACTATCAGTTTGGAGACAATTTTACACCAGGATAAGGAGTTCCACATCTCTGTGAGACTCTCCTCCCAACACCATCATCTCAGCATTCTCTGATGATGTCATCCTGTATAAAGTGTAATATGAAACTGTTCAAGTCAGACATCTGCGGTGGCACTACTTTTACATTGTTTGGAATACAACCTGTATACCTAGACACGTATGGTGTTTGAATCTGAACACAGTCAACTGGTGTGTGGGGGTTGTCAGTATATTATGCTCACTGTATGATGTTTTGAATCTCTTATCATTTGAGTCCCACTCCAGAGAAGCTTGCACATAGCCCCCTGAATCCAACATCCCCTTTTTCCCTCTGTCCACATAATATCCTTAATATCCTTTCTGCAGAACACTGAAGATGTCATCATCTCAAAGATGCATACACACATGTAGCAGAGCCCCTCCATGACCCTCTACAAGCCATCTCCATACCACTGGATGTGTGATTGCTAATTCACTCATGTGGTGGTGCCCATGCCTCATACGGACAGAGGCAGTCTATAATAAAATCAAACACATATGCACATACCCCTACTATGGTAGGATTGTATGGGCTCTTGGCAGTTAGCCTAGTAATGTCCTATGACACTATGAGCACTGCACATGTCGATGTTGTTGCCACACAAATGTGCTATGTTGAGGTGTGGATGTAGTACTGACCCACAACAGTGTATTCCAATGTAATTTGTGAACTACTGCCTTGATGGCTAGTGCTGTTGCTGTTTGGTTGCATGTTTCTTCCATAACAGCTGTAGCAATATGCCTTCTGAGGACTGGGGATATGGGATGATGCTAAGTATACTGTTACTTTACTAAGGTAACTGTTCTGATAGAGTACATCCACTTTCCACACAGTTCTCATTCAAACATCACAGTGACAGATGCAGTATAGCACAGATGTGCTTGTGCATACTTAGTGTCTGTAAATGTTATCTGACATACAGCAACATTACATCACAGCGATTATATGGGCACATACACCTGGGTTCATCAACATGTTTTAATGCTGTTATATACACAAACTTGACATTTTGAGATCCACTTGCAATCCTGGCAAATTCACTGCATGCACTGTTGTGTTGCTGTGCACAAGGATTATACAGGTATTCCCCAGCAGCACTGTGTGACTGTCAGCATTTGTATGTATACCACAAGGCCAGCAGTATATGATCCAGAAGTCACAAAATAAGATGAAAATACTAAATTAATAGCATATAACTGGCTGAAAACAGCCCTTTATTAGTGAGACAGACCGGTTTCGGCAACCAATGCCTTCTTCAGTGTATGAACATTTCACACAAAATACCATTCATTTATAGACACACCCCACCTGGGAAACAAGTGGAAAATGCAACCAATGTGTGATTAAAGAGAAAGAACACAAAAAATATATACACACTGCTGTAATGGCCAAAATTAAATGCAATCATGGCTTAATATTAAAAACTATACAAAGCTATACTGCATAATTAAGCATGTAAACATGGCTTAACATTAGATAACAAATATGACATTTGTATGAATTACATGTAATAATGAGAAAGAATATTTAGAAAAAATATATTATAAAATGCGCCCAACATATTGAATTAAGTATCATAAATATAACTGATATGAGAAAACACATAATATTATTGGTATAATCATAACCAGGGGGTCACAGCAAGAACATAAACACGGTGCACTGGGTGTTCCAACCAAAAAATATGTGGTTAATACATGATAATGTAGCCGGATTAGGGAATCCATGCTTGGTCCAGGGTTCCATAAAACCTTGTTCAACTATAATCGGAGAAGGTATGTAGATATACCTGTAACTTCCCTTCATCGGATTCTATATGAAACAACATTTGTGTCATTATTTTTTCTGCATGAACCACATCCACCTCAGTTATAATATGTCCATATATGGTATCAGGGCCCTCACCTACACATTTCCACTGATAAACACACAGGCACATGATGTACAAGTGATGTTATGATGTGAAATAAGTAGCACTGTAAAACTGTGGTAACAGTTCCACTGTGTCACATGTGATTCATACCCAAGGTTTTATTTGGAGGTGATGCATTTATTTATTATTTATTTGCATTTGTTTAACAGAAAAGTCCACTGGGCCAAAGTCAGCCCATTTTCAGTGGAGGCCTGGAGAGAAAAGCTCCAGCATAAAGATGTATATACATTCAAAATCACAATGAAAAAAATACAAAGTGTTAAAAAACTTCAGCATAAAGGTTTATAAACAATCAAAAATCACAATGAAAAATTAACAAAGAGGTAAAAGTTACAGCCATAGTTAAGGTAGTCAATGATTCAGTTCAGAACATTTCATTGGAAATATGCAGGTGTTAGGTCACATTTAAGTGTAGGTGGAAACTTGGTGTAAATAGAAGTTATGTCCTTACCATAACGTTCCATGTGGAGTGTTCATCTCGCCTTTGTTCTTACACATGGGTTCGGAGCCGATCCTCGGCTCCGTGTCAGCCGCTTGCAAGCTCTGCATCGAGAAGAAGCTCGAGACAATCTAATACCCACAATCCCCCTCTGCCTTTACCTCAGATCTAGTTTGCAAGCAAACCAGTAGCCAGAGAGAGCACACTCATGCTTACATCACATATGCACAGAACTAAGAGTCTATATATATATATATATATATATATATATATATATATATATATATATATATATATATATATATATATATAGACACATACACATATATATACATGTCAACTATATACACGACAACTGCAAAGCAGAAGCAGAATGCCCCAGGCCAGGCACCAAAAACTGAACGTTCTTCCTAAGGGCGGGAGGGTGGGAATGTAAGAACAAAGGCGAGATGAACACTCCACATGGAACGTTATGGTAAGGACATAACTTCTATATGTGATAGTGTTCAATCTCGCCGTTTGTTCTTACACATGGGTAGCGCCCCTAGCTCCTTGTTCCTGAGGAACTCACGGAAGGACGTTCTTGAGCACAGTGGAACCAAAGGTTGCCCTGTCCCTAGAAACCTTGTCTACCTTATAATGAGAAATGAATGTATGTGGCTTAGACCAAGTAGCAGCCGCACAAATAGCGTCTAGTGGTAGGCGGGCTGCATGAGCCAGGGATGTAGACACTGACCTTGTGGAATGTCCTTTGGGTTTGTGCAAAAGAGTTTGATTTGAAGAATCATAGACATAGATGATACAATCCGTTAACCACTTAGAAAGAGTTCTTTTGGTAACCGCTACTCCTTTCCTATTATCAGCAAAGGCTACAAAAAGTTGATCAGTTTTTCTGTGATCTTTTGTTCTATCCAAGTAAAACCTTAGCTGTCTGTGAACATTTAATTTGTGTAACATATACTCCATTTTGTTGGAGTGATTCTTGAAGAAGGTGGGTAATTCAATGGACTGATTAATATTATTAATAGAACAAACTTTAGGAAGGAAGGATGAATTAGTTCGAAGAGAAACTCTGTCAGAGTGAAAGATCAAATATGGGTGCTTAATGGAGAGAGCTTGAAGTTCAGATACTCGCCTAGCGGATGTAATAGCTACCAAAAAGAGAGTCTTCCAAGACAAAAATTTCAATGGGCAAGAGGAGGCTGGTTCAAAGGGGGGCAACATTAATTTAGATAACAATAAATTTAGACTCCAAGGTGACGTAGGAGATCTAATTGGTGGTCTAATATGAAAAGCCCTTTTAAAAGGCTTTACAAAGTCTGTGGGCCATAACAGGAGCCCCACATTCTTCCACATGGAAATTAGAAATGGCAGCCAACTGAACTCTTAATGTGGCAGGAGAAGCACCCTGATGGAACAAGTCTGTTTAAACTCTAATATTTTATTCAAAGGAGCTATAAAAGGATCCAATTGCTGTGTATTCGCCCAGAATACAAATCGCTTCCATTTACTAGAATATGTTTTAGTAGTGGAAGCTTTATGAGAAGCCACTAATATATTCTGAACTGCAGGCGAAAGAAGATCAGACCTGGCTAAGTTGGGAATTGGAGCAGCCAAGCTGCTAGATGGAGGGACAAGCGCTGGATGGGGAGCCCCTGACGAGTGAGTCAATAGATCTGGCTCTGGGTCCAGGATCCAGGGTCCCCGAATGCAGTGTGTCATCAGGAAGGGGAACCAAATTTGACGAGGCCAGAATGGGGCAATGAGGATTATTGTCCTGTGTAGGTTTCTGGCTTTCTGGAGAAACTTTGATATCAGAGGGAAGGGAGGAAATGCGTACAGGAGTCCCGGGGGCCAATCGTGAATCAGTGCGTCCCTGGGGACTTCCCCTGGAGGGGGTAATAGGGCAAAGTAGCTCCTGCATTTGGCGTTCATTGGAGACGCAAACAGATCGCAGGACGGCTGGCCCCACGTGTGAAAAATCTTTTTCGCAACTGACTGTTTTAGGGACCACTCGTACGGTAACAGAATTGCTCTGCTCAGTCTGTCGGCTATGACGTTGGATGACCCCGGGATGTGCGTTGCTATCAGAAAGCGACCCGTGGACTCCGCCCATTGCCAGATTCTCATGGCCTCTCTGCATAGCTGATAGGACTTGGTTCCCCCTTGCTTGTTTATGTACCAGACTACCGACATGTTGTCCGTCTGAACTGCAATAGTTCCTAGAAGAAGAAGGGGAGCAAAGTGTTGCAACGCTACAAACACTGCCCTCAACTCTAGAACATTGATGTGCAGATTGTACTCTAAATTGGTCCATTCGCCTTGGACTGTCTGTCCCTGAAAGATGCCCCCCCACCCTATCAGGGACGCGTCCGTGGTCACCGTAACTGTAGGCGTGGGTAGCACAAATGGTCTCCCCTTGGAAAGGTTGCACGTTTGGAGCCACCAGTTTAGGTGTGTTTTGCATGTGTTCATTATGAGAATCTCGTGTGTTAGAGGTAGTTGTTGGAATGACCATTGCGCAAACAGTAGCCATTGTAGGACTCTCATGTGCAGTCTTCCCAAGGGTATTGCTATAAGAGAAGCCGACATGAGTCCCAAAACCTTCAGTACCAGTTTTGCTGGGGATTTCCTGGACAAGAGAAGAAGACGTATGTGAGTCTGAAGTGAAAGTATCCTTTCTGGAGGAAGTCTTAGAATTAACTGATGTGTATCTAATTCCGCTCCTATGAATAAGATACTTTGTGATGGCTGTAGTAAGGATTTTCCGAAGTTTACGGAAATGCCTAGGTGAATACACAGTTGAAGAGTATAGTCTCTGGCCTGTACTAGTTGACGCTGGGTGGTGGCAGATAGGAGCCAGTCGTCCAGATACGGAAACACCTGGAATCCTTGGCGTCTCAAGTGAGACGCTACCACTGCCATGCATTTGGTGAAGACCCTGGGGGCTGAGGTCAGACCAAAGGGCAGGGCTCGAAATTGAAAGTGACTGGCACCCAGCCGGAAGCGCAAATGATCTCTGGATGCCCTGGCCATTTTGATGTGGTAGTATGCATCCTTCAGATCTATTGAGCACATCCAGTCGCCCTTCTGTAAGAATGGAAGGATCGATTGAAGCGTGACCATTCGGAACTTTTCTTTCTTGACGAAGGTATTGAGGTCGCTTAGGTCCAGAATGGGCCTCCAGTCCCCTGTTTTCTTTGGAACTAAAAAGAACCTTGAGTAAGTCCCGAATCCTTGCTGGTCCGCTGGGACTGGTTGGATGACTCTTTTTTCTAGCAGCTTTGAAATTTCTATAGCTGCTGGCTCTCGCAGATGGGGTGGTACATCTGGGAGTCTTTTCTTTGGAATGGGATGGAATAGAAAGGGTATATTGTAAAATCTGGTAACCACGCTTTTTACCCACTTGTCTGTAGTTATGTTTTGCCAGGCCTGAGGGTATAAAGCTAAGCGACCCCCGACTGCCTCCAGAGCAGGACAGTCGGGCCTCCTTTCAGGAGTGCTGGAAAGGTTTACCAGGGAGTGTATCCCTGTCACCTTGATTCTGCGGACCCCCTCTGCCGCCAGGGCGGCGTCTTCCACCTCTGCCCCCTCCTCTGCCTCTAGAAGGGGCATCACCCTGTGTGCCTGGGAAAGATCCTTGGGGTTTTCGAAACCACATTTTTCCACCATGTTGCCCTTTGGGGTACGGTCTGGTTGGGGTGGAAAAACGGACTCTGACAGCAGACAGAGTCTTTCCCTCCTGCTCACACCGGGTAAGGGTCTCCTTTACTTTGGGGCCAAAGAGAGTGGCACCGTCAAATGGGGCGTTAGTAAAGGAAGACTTGAAGGCTTCCGCAAATGAGCATAAGCGCATCCAGGATTGTCTGCGAAGAGCAATCGCTGAAGCTGCTGCCCTACTCGAACCTTCGGCTGCGTAAGAGATCAGCCTCATGGACGAGTTCACAATGGATGTAAGGGTATTAAGTTGCGCTGTCACTTTCTCTGAGGCAGCAGCATCTGTAGCACCCTGGAGGGTATCTCCCAACTCTTTGACTAGATCCCTCTGTAGTCGTGTAAAGTGGGTCAAATAGTTCAGGGATCGCATGGAAAAAGCCGCTGAACTAAAAATGCGCTTCCCATACCTGTCCATAGTCCTAGAATCTTTATTAGGGGGATGAACAGATGAGGAAGATTCCGACATCTCCTTTTTCGTGGCCGCTGCCACCACCATAGCGTCCACTGGAACTCCTTTTGTTAAGTAAGTCTTGTCCTGGGGTGCAGTGATATACTTATTGGGTTTCCTTGGAACTGGTTCCACTGTGTCAGGAGCCTCCCACGCCCTTCGAGCAATAAGTTCCATTAATTCGTCGAAGGGCGGAGTGACCCAGGAGGAAGAAGGGCGAGCACCGAATGCCTTCAGCAAGACTGACTCATCCTCAGAAGGGGGGAGGGACTGCCAGTCACCTCTCTGTTTCAGGATCTCCAATATGTCAGAAGAGACATCTTCTGAAGGTGACTTAGGGGACCCTTCTGACTCATCTAAGTCAGTATCGGATGTCAAGGATTCTTGTGGAGAATCCAAGTGTCTCCTCTTACACAATCTTTTCCTAGGGACTTCTTCGTGGGGAGCATCCGAAGAAGCCTCCGAGGAAGAGGGGGCACCCTCCAGGGGTGGCTGAGACACCGGTGCTCGACGCTTGGATGTGGCCGTGGGTGCAGAGGAGGATAACGGCCCTTTATGGGGAGGAGAGGTTGCTTCTACTGATGTGGTTGTCTGGGTAGACAACACCTTCCTCATCAGATCGAAAGCCCCCGGGGCCCGAGTCGAAGAATCTCCCGGTTCAAGAAATGGGAAGAATCCCAAACAGGCACCGAAGGCATCGACCCCGAGGACGGAGCCGAATCGATCCGCGCCGAGGCCCCGAGGGGAAGGGTCGGAACCGAAACGTCGGTTCGACTCTCGGCCCCGGAACCAAGGACAGATCGTCGGCTCCAAGACTCCGGTACCGGGTCCGACGGAGTCGAGGTGAGAGGAACAGACCGAGAGAAGGACGGTTCTGGACCCGAGGGCTCCACAATCAGAAGATCAACCTCTTCCGGCTCCAAAGACTCGATAGGTCTCGGAGGAGGAATGGATGGAGACAATGGGAGGCCTTCAAGTTTCGACACCAACTGGGTGGAAACTGAAATAAGTTTGGATAGGGCCGAATGCTCCAATAACTTCTGCACCACACGATCCACATCGACATCGGAGAGCTTGGAAGAACGGGTCGAAGGAACCGAAGACGGAGCCGACCTCAATAAAGTCGAGGGAGGGAGCTCCATCACCGGTTCCAAGACTCGAGGCTCAGGAACCGACACCAGTTGAACACTCGGCCCAAGTCTGTGGAACCGGTGATCTAACTTTACTGAAGAGCTCGGAGCCGATGACTTGGGCTCCGGCGTCTTCGATTCCTTCGAGGATTTGGATGCCTGGTCTGAAGCATCCAGAGCCTCCTGAAAGGAAGGTTTTAACAACCCTCTGTCCATGAGTTTCCTGCGCCTATCTGTCATGACCCTCCCACTAAAAGAGTGACAAATTGAACAGTCCTCTTGTAAGTGGAGAGGGCCAAGGCAGTAGACACAGGAACTATGGTTGTCAGTAACTGACATTTTTTTGGCCACACTGACAACGCTTAAAGCCTGATTTAATTTTGTCAGACATTTTACAGTAGAGAGAAAAGTCAAGTCCAGTATAAAAGACAAATCCAATGTAAACAAGTCAAATCCGATGGGTATGTCAGTCCGGTTGTCAAATTTAGAAGGGGGTAGTAGGCCCCGAAAACTCTAACCAGATAAATTAAATTTAACGGTACCGAGAATTCTACCTACACACACACATACACTAAGTATACCTAAAGGTACTTTCAGAACAACTTTTTCTAAAATATAACAAAAAAATAAAGTTATATCTTATCTGAAGATGCTCGAGCTAGCTCCCAGCGATGCGAACGCAGCAGCGGCAAACTAGATCTGAGGTAAAGGCAGAGGGGGATTGTGGGTATTAGATTGTCTCGAGCTTCTTCTCGATGCAGAGCTTGCAAGCGGCCGACACGGAGCCGAGGATCGGCTCCGAACCCATGTGTAAGAACAAACGGCGAGATTGAACACTATCACATCATTAATTACAAATAAGTATAATCAATGCAGTTAAATATATATAAGGTGTTTTATATATATATATATATGTATATGGATTTACTGTACTTCATCGAAAGAGCACTTCTTCGAAAAAGAACAGTAGACCCACACTTGCGTGAAAGTGCACTTAACCGAAAGTGCACTTCCGCGAAGAACATTTCAACGAACCAACCACGAACACCAAAAGAAGTTATGTACTTACCATAATATTCCATGTGAGTTGTTCATCTCGCCTTCATTCTCACTGATGGGTTCGGAGCCCATCCTCGGCTCCAACTTGGCCAAATGCTAAAGCTTGAGGTCTTCAAACAGCTCATGGCCTACTCTCTACCCCACGATGCAATAGTGCTTCTCTCAGATCTTGTTTGCCCAATCATACTGATAGCTAAAGACTATAGTCATTGAAATAAGACTACCATAGATAAGGACAAAGTATCACTAAGACTTGTTGGAACTTCCCAGTCCTCAAGACTTTAAAGGTAGGGGGTTAGTGGGTGGGACATAAGAATGAAGGCGAGATGAACAATTCACATGGAATGTTATGGTAAGTACATAACTTCTTTATGTGAAGTTGTTATACCTCACCTTCATTCTCACTGATGGGTCAGTGTCCCAAGCACCATTTCCTTGGGTGGCTCATGGAAGTATATTCCTCAAAACCATAGAACCAAAGGAGGCCCTGTCCCTGGAGGTCTTATCCAATTTGTAATGAGTGATAAAGATATGAGGTGAGGACCATGTGGCTGCTGCACAAATGTATCTATAGGCAGCCATGCCAGAAAGGCTGAAGAAGTGGAAATTGCCCTGGTTGAATGAGCCTTGATTTTATGATTAAATGTCATCTGCGAGGAGTTGTATGTGAAAAAAATACAATCTGACAACTATTTTGATAAAGTGTTTTTTACCACTGGAGTACCCTTCTTTGTATCTGAAAATGAGACAAAAAGTTAATCTGATTTTCTGAAGTCCTTAGTCCTATCTAAATAGAATCAAAGTTGCCTATGGATGTCGAGTTTGTACAACATGTGTTCCATTTTGTTTGTATATTTGGGAAAAAACACAGGTAATTCTATAGTCTGGCTGAGATTTGTTTCAGAACAAACCTTAGGTAGGAATGAAGGATTTGTTCTCAGTGTTACTCTATCATTATGAAAAATCAAGTATGGCACTTTGATGGACAAGGCATGTAGTTCTGAAATTCTTCAAGCGAAAGTAATAGCTACTAGGAAAATGGTCTTCCATGATAGGTATTTTAAATCACAGGATGATGCAGGTTCAAAAGGGGGTAAAATGATCCATGACAGCACAAAATTGAGATTTCATGGAGCAGATGGGGTTCTAATAGGTGGTCTCAAGTGAATAGAACCCTTAAGAAATGCTTTAGAAAGTCTATGTGACATGATGGGAGTCTTGATCACCAATATGAAAATTAGAGATTGCTGCCAATTGAACTCTAAGGGTTCCTGCAGCCACTCCTTCATGAAACAGTTTAGTCAGAAACTCTAGAATGGAAGAAGTCAAAGGATGACTTGTAGGGCTCCGCAAAGGAACATAAGCGCATCCAAGAGAGTCTCCTAAGAGCAATTCCTGTACCCGCCGCCCTACTTGTTCCATCAGCTGCATATGAAATCAGATGCATGGAAGAGTTTATAAGGAAATTTAGGGTAGCAAGCTGGGAGGTTACCTTATCTGAGACCTCCGCAGCTAACGCATCTTGTAGAGCATCTCCTAACTCCTTAAGGAGATCTCTGTGTAGTCTGATGAAATGTGTGAGATAGGTCAGGGATCGAAGTGTAAAGGTCGCCGAACTAAACATGCGCTTTCCATATCTGTCCATGATCCTAGAATGTCTATTAGGAGGATGAACAGATGTGGAGGTCTTCGATAGCTCCTTCTTTGTGGGCCCCGCCACTACCATACCATTAATGGGTACTCCTTTGGTAAGGAAAGCCTTGTCCTGATGTGATGTTATAAATTTATTCAGCCTCCGAGGGACTGGTTCTATGGTATCTAGGGACTCCCACGCCTTTCGAGAGAGAAGATCCATCAACCCATTGAAGGGAGGAGTCACCCAAGAGGTGGAGGGTTGAGACCCAAAAGCCTTCAGGAGTAATGACTCATCAGTAGGGTTAAAGGGATTCCAGCCACCCCTCTGTTTTAGGATTTCTAAGATATCGCCAAAAGAGATATCTTCAGAGGGGGACCATGAGGACCCTTCCGACTCATCTAAGTCAGTATCTGATGTGATGGATTCCTGTGGGGAATCCAGATGCTTCCACTTGCAAGTTCTCTTCCTGGGAACCTCCTCAGAGGGAGCTTCTGGGGAGGTCCCGGAAGCACAGGGCTCACCCAATGGAGGGACCTGAAACTCTGGGTCTCTATGCTTTTGAGGGATCAGTGAAGCAGACACAGACACAGGAACTTTAAAGGAGGAGATTGCCAGTACCTATGACATGGGTGCCCGAGGGAACAACACTCTCCTCATAGTATCGAAAGCCCCATGGTCCAGTCCAAAGAGACTCCTGAATCCGTAGAAACAGTAGTCTCCGTGGTGCCAAAACCATGGGCTCCAAGCCCGAAGTAGGTGCCGAGCTCACCCGAGCCTCTCCAGACCTGACCAGTGAGTGTCAGCTCCTAGACTCTAAGGTAGGCACCGGAGAGGTCAGAGTAGTCGGAACAGAAAGCCCAATGGGTTTCGGCTCCGACGGTTCCACAATCATTGGTTCTGAATACTCCGGCTCCAAAACTTCGGGTTGAAGCGGAGGAGGAACTGAAGAAACAGGTTGAGTGTGGGTTGGTTCCAAAGCCCTAAGGGTTGAACCCGACAGAATTTTTGCTAGTGCCTGTGACTGCAGAAGTCTCTACCACTCGATCCACATCCTTATCCGATAGTCTTGAGGACCGGGAACCAATAGATGATGTCTCAGACTGGAGAATAGGAGATTTTAAAGTGGGAGATACCGGTTCCAATGCTGGGGACCAGTTCCTACTGACCACAATTACCTCCGGCTCCATAGGCTTAGGAGCCGAGGTTGCAGTCTTACTCGATTTAGATGTGGAAGCCGATAAGCCCTTTTTTGGCTCCGACCCTGACAATGACCTTGTATTTACAGTTTTTTTTAGAAGACTTAGTGGACTTGTCCTTGTCTAAGGCTTCTTGAAAGGAGGATTTCAGGAGACCTCTTGCTATTAGCTTGCTCTTGCGTTCATGAAGAACGCGAGAGCAAAAGGAATGACAGATGGCACAATTTTCTTGCAGGTGAAGTTCACCTAAACAATAAACACAATTTGTATGCCCATCTGTGACTGACATTTTCTGTCTACATTTCGGACATTTCTTAAATCTAGATTTTACTTTTTTAGACATCTCTTGCCAACTGTAAAAGACCCAAAGCAGAAAACTCTAGCTCTATAAAAGGAAATATATACGTACAACACACAGTATACAGATAATATATATGTATATCAAAAATTAGCCCCAATAAAAGAGGGTCTAAGACTATGAAAACACACCAAGCAATCAACAATTATACAACCC